>NW_028270142.1:108506201-108648701 GCF_037043375.1 Chiloscyllium plagiosum
GAGAGAGAGAGAGTGTAGAGAGAGAGTGTGAGAGAGAGAGAGTGTGAGAGAGAGAGTGTGAGAGAGAGAGTGTGAGAGAGAGTGTGAGAGAGAGAGTGTGAGAGAGAGAGTGTGAGAGAGAGAGTGTGAGAGAGAGAGTGTGAGAGAGAGAGTGTGTGAGAGAGAGTGTGAGAGAGAGTGTGTGAGAGAGTGTGGAGAGAGAGTGTGAGAGAGAGTGTGAGAGAGAGTGTGAGAGAGAGTGTGAAGAGAGAGAGTGAGAGAGAGAGAGAGAGAGAGAGAGAGAGAGAGAGAGAGAGAGAGAGTGAGAGTGAGAGTGAGAGAGTGTGTGAGAGAGAGAGAGAGAGAGAGAGTGTTCCAGTGTCCAGGAGGTTGAGTGTGGTAAGGTCAAAAACAAGGTTTCAAAGTCACAAGCGTTCACCAGCAAGCAGGAAGGTGGTTTGAAGTGTGTCTACTTCAATGCCAGGAGCATCCGGAATAAAGTGGGTGAACTTGCAGCATGGTTGGTACCTGGGACTTCAATGTTGTGGCCACTTTGAAGACATGAATAGAGCAGGGACAGGAATGGTTGTTGCAGTTCTGGCACTTAGATGCTTCAGTAAGAATAGAAAAGACGGTCAAAGAGGAGGTGGTGTGGCATTATTTGTCAAGGACAGCATCATGGTGGCAAAAAGGACGTTTGAGGACTCGTTCTACTGAGGTAGTATGGGCTGAGGTTAGAAACAGGAAAGGAGCGGTCACCCTGTTGAGAAATTTCTCTCTGCCTCCAAATAGCTCCACAGTTATACAGGAAATGATAGCAAAGATAATTCTGGATAGGGGCGAGTGTAACAGGGTAGTTGTTACGGGGGGCTTTACCTTTCCAAATATTGACTGGAAGTACAAAAGTTCAAGTACTTTGGATGGGTCAGTTTTTGTCCAATGTGTACAGGATTGTTTCCTGACACAGTACGTAGACAAGCCGAGAAGGGGCGAGGCCACATTGGATTTGTTAATGGGTAACGAATCCAGCCAAGTGTTAGATTTGGAACACTTTGGTGACAGTGACCACAATTCAGTTATGTTGACTTTATTGATGGAAAAGGATAGGTATATAACGCAGGGCAAGAGTTATTGTTGGGGGAAAGATAATTATGATGCAATAAGGCAAGATTGAGGATGCAGAGGATGGGGAAGAAAACTGCAGGCAATGGGCACAATTGAAATGTGGAGTGGATTCAAGGAACAGCTACTTCTTATCCCTGTTAAGTATTTACCTGGCAGGCAGAGAGGAAGTGGTCGAGCAAGGGAGCCGTGGTTTACTAAATAAGTTAAATCGCTGGTCAAAAGGAAGAAGGCAGTTTATGTTTGGATGAGACCATGAGGCCCAGTTAGGGCCCTTAAGAGTTACAAGTTAGCCAGGAAAGAGTGCTAAGAGGAGCCAGGAGGGAACATGAGAAGTCATTGACAGATAGGATCAAGGAAAATGCTTTCCACAGGTATATCACGAATAAAAGAATGATGAAAAGAAAGATTAGGGCCAATCAAGGATAGTAGTGGGAATCCAAGGAGAAAGGAGACACACGAAATGAATATTTATCAGTATGGAAAAAGACAATGTTGTCACGAAAAATACTGAGATACAGGCTCCGAGAACAGATGCGATCGAGGTTCACAAGGAAGAGGTTTAGCAATTCTGCGAAGTGTGAAAATAGATAAGTCCCCTGGGCTGGATGGGATTTATACTAGAATTCTCTTGGAAGCCAGTGAGGAGATTGCAGAGCCTTTAAGCTTTGATCTTTATGTCATCATTGTCTACAGGAATAGTGCCAGAAGATTGGAGGAGAGCAAATGTTGTCCTCTTGTTCAAGAAGGGGAGTAGAAATAGCCCTGGTCATTATAGACCAGTGAGCTGGTCATCGCATTACGGGAAAGATATGGAAGTTTTGGAAAGGATTCAGAGGAGACTGACGAGGACGTTGCCTAGTATGGAGGTAAGGTCTTAGGAGGAAAGACTGAGGGACTGGAGGCTGTTTTCATCAGAGAGAAGGAGGTTAAAAGGTGACTTAATTGAGACATTCAAGATAATAAGAGGGTTAGATAAGGTGGAAAGTGAGAGCCTTTTTTCCTCGGATGGTGATGGCTAGCATGAGGGGACATAGCTTTAAAATTGAGGAGTGATAGATATAGGACAGATCTCAGAGGTAGTTTCTTTACTCAGTGTAGTAGTGGCGTAGAACGCATTGCCTGCAGCAGTAATAGACTAGTCAACTTTAAAGGCATTTTAATAGTCATTGGATAAATGTATGGATGAAAATGGAGTAGTGTTGGACAGATTGGTTCCACAGGTTGGCACAACATCGAAGGCCGAAGAACCTGTACTGCGCTGTAACGTTCTAATGTTAGAATAGAATAGAATAGAATCCCTACAGTGTGGAAACAGACTCTTCAGCCCAACAAATCCACACCGATCCATTCCCCTACTATCCTAAGTTTATCCCAGACTAATGCACCTGACCTACACATCCTTGAACACTACGGACAACTTAGCCCATAGGGAGGAAACTGGAGTACCTGGAGGAAACTCACTTGGACACTGAGTGTTCTATGCAAGTACTTCACCTCCTGATTCCCCAAATCGTGTACACCATCTACTGAGCACAAGTCAGGTGAGAGACAGAAATACTCCCCACTTGCATGGATGGGTGCAGCTCCAACAACACTGAAGAAGCTTGACACCATCCAGGACAAATCAGCCCATTTTATTAGCACGACATCCACCAACTTCCAGTCCTTTCACCCTGACGCTCATTAGCAGCAATATGCACCATCTACAAGATGCACTGCAGCAATTCACCAAAAATCCTGAGACACCAGTTTCCAAACTCTCAACTTCTTTGATCTTTAAGGACAAGGGCAGCAGATATAATGGCCACAACCTGCAAGATCTCTTCACCATCCTGATTTGGGAATATATCACTATTCCTTCACTGACAGCCAGTTAAAACCTGGGAATGTACTCTCTTATGGCACTGTGGGCCTACCTACAGCACACAGACTGCTGTAGTTCAAGAAGGTAGCTCACCATCTTCTCAAGGGCAACTAGAGACAGTCAACAAATGATGGCCAAGCCAGCAACACCAACATTCCGTATGAAATAAAAAATCCCTTTCTCCAGCCTGAGAAATATCCACTCAGCATTACTCTATTTCCTAACACTTAGCCAATATTTTATCCATATTGTGTGACATACAAATTTCTTCAACTCTATGAGGCACTGCATGAAATGCCATCTGGAAATCCATGTACAATACATCAATAAGCATTACCCTCATCTATACTATCACCGCTTCAAAAATCTCCAGTTTAGTCAAAAAAGATTGCCCCATTAGAAATCCATGCTGACTCTTCCTAATTAACACAGCTGGTCCTGTAATTAATGAATCCCCTATCACAACTGCTCCTGTTTTCTTCCTCAACTCCTGTCCAGTCAGGCCAATTGTGGTGTGGAAACTTGGCTCTATCTGTTCTCCCTTACAGAAGATGCACCATCATCAGCTTCCAAAATGGAAAGCACATTTATAAGCAGAATGCCAGAGGGCTTCTCCACTATCTGCCTGTGGTCTACCATTCGTTTCCTTTCTCTCGTCCCTTCAGCTGCAATGTGACTACCTCGCAACACATGCTATCCATATAACACACAGTTTCGTGGATGAGCCATGGTGCTTCCAGCTGCTGCTCAAGCACCAAACTCCAGAGGTCAAGTTATAGCAGTTGGGAGCATTTCATGCACATATGGTTGTTTAGGACATTGGTAGGATCCATGATCTCTGACATATTACAGGTCACACATGCCACTCAGCTGAACTTACCATAATGTCTTACACTCAAACTTAGTTAGTCTTCTTTGCTAACGTTTTAAATTTCTTATTTTAAAGATACGATCCTTGCCTTAACTTAAGTCTCCTTCGGCTTACTTACCCGATTATTACTGATACCACTATTATGCTGGCTCTGAGTTGCACTAATCCTTCATGTTTTTAGTTAATCCCTCAATAACACAATTTTCTAACTTATGGTTATTTCGGGACATTCCCTAATGATAATTCCTTACCAGCCAATTATCTCACTGTTTCAGAGGGAACATAAGATAGCACGCTGAAAATCAAAAGTCCCACTGTTGCTAGAGCAGTCATAATAAACGATTTTATAAATCAACGTAAAATTCCCCATTTAAGCAGAGACTACATTTCTACACTTACTAAGAACAGCTATTTATTAGTTTTTGGCTGAACAATTATGAACTGTTGATAAATAATTTGTTCAAACTAACCCATGATATGAATGAGCCTACCATGGGAAATCTTAAGGTCAGGAAGCATAGGATACAGGGAGATTTGGCTATCTGGATTAAGAATTGGTTGGCTGACAGAAGGCGGAGTGTGGTTGTAGATGGAAAGGATTCTGCCTGGAGGCCAGTGTTGAGTGGGGTCCCGCAAGGGTCTGTTCTTGGGTCTCTGCTCTTTATAGTTTTTATCAATGACTTGGATGAGGAGGTCGAGGGGTGGGTTAGTAAATTTGCAGATGACGCAAAGGTTGGAGGTGCAGTTGAAAATATCGAGGGCTATTGCAGGCTGCAGCGCGATATAGACAGGATGCAGAGCTGGGCTGAGAAATGCAGATGGAGTTCAAACTGGATAAATGCGAAGTGATGCATTTTGGAAGGTTGATCTCTAATCCTGAATATAGAATTAAAGACAGGATTCTTGGCAGTGTGGAGGAACAGAGGGATCTTGGTGTTCAAGTACACAGATCCCTCAAAGTTGTCACCCAAGTGGATGGGGTGGTTAAGAAAGCATAGTGTTTTTTGGCTTTCATTTACAGTGGGATTGAGTTTAAGAGCTGCAAGGTTTTGCTCCAGCTCTACAGCCCTGGTAAGACCACACTTGGAATTCTGTGTCCAGTACTATAGGAAAGATACAGAGGCTTCGGAGAGGGTGCAAAGAAGGTTTACCAGGATGCTGCCTGGACTGGAGGGCTTGCCTTATGAAGAGAGGTTGACTAAGCTTGGACTTTTCTCTCTGGAGAGAAGGAGGAATAGAGGTGACCTGAAGATCATGAGAGGCATGGATAGAGTCAATAGCTAGAGACTTTTCACCCGGGCAGGATTGATTGGCACAAGGGGCCATAGTTTTAAGGTATTAGGAGGATGGTGTAGAGGGGATGTCAGAGGAAGGTTCTT
This sequence comes from Chiloscyllium plagiosum, assembly GCF_037043375.1. Classification (NCBI taxonomy): domain Eukaryota; kingdom Metazoa; phylum Chordata; class Chondrichthyes; order Orectolobiformes; family Hemiscylliidae; genus Chiloscyllium; species Chiloscyllium plagiosum. The sequence goes on from NW_028270142.1 coordinate 108,511,420, forward strand.
TACGTAGAGTGTTGGGAATGCATGGAATGTGTTGCCGGGGCGGTGGTGGAAGCAGAGTAATTCGGGACATTTAAGTGACTGCTGGACATGCACATGGATAGCAGTGAATTGAGGGGTGTGTAGGTTAAGTTATTTTATTTTACTTTACATTCAGATTAATCCTTGGCACAACATCATGATCAATTTTGCAAAGTCAGAAGCTATGCCTATGGGTGATCTTACGAAAGTGCTAGGTCTTAAGGACAAATCTTGATTCCCATTTAAATGGTCACAGGGGGATTTTATGTATTTGGGCAAATTCATCACTCCAGTTCCTGATCAGTTGTTCAAAGCTAATTTTGTTCAATTATTTGAAAAAAATCAAACAAGACCTTCAAATATGGGAGGTGCATCTGATCTCATGGTTAGGTCGGATAGTGCATAAGATGATGAATACTCTCCCCTGTTTGTTGTACCCTATGTGGATGCTCCCCCGACTTTTGCTAAGCAAACGTTCACGAGACAGAACGGCTGGTTCAGGTCTTCTATTTGGCATGTTAAATTAGCTAAACTACAATTGCCTCTCAGATTGCGGGGAGTGGATCTCCCGGACGTTAAAAACCGTCAACTAAGCTCGCTTGCAACTTACTTGAGTGATAGGGCTTGTGGGGGACCCTCTTTCAATATAGTTAGATATCAAATCCTCTCAGGCAGGGTGTCCCCTTACGAACTTGCTGTTTTTGGACAAAATGAATACAATTAAGGAATATTGCCATAACCCAATAGTTATCAATACTGTTAAAGCATGGACAGCAATTTGGCAGAAGGAAAGCAATATTAGCAAAACATCTTCTCTTAGACCTATAATGGGTATGCTGGGTTTTCAAACGGGAATGACAGATTCAAGATTCAAATGTTGGGCAGCTAGGGGTGCATCTTGCATGGGCGATTTATTTGAAGGAGACACAATGATATCTTTTGATCAGTTAGCACAGAAATACAAGCTATTCAACAGGGACCTCTTTTTTTTCCCCCAAGTTAGGGATTTTACTCAAAAAAAACTACATTTTTGACTGATGTCTACAAATCCAACATAGAGAAGAGGGTGCTCAGTGCTAAGAGTACACTTTCTGTCAGCACTCTTATATAATCACCGGGGGTGGTGGTGGTGGGGGAGGAGCTCAGATGAGTTTAATCGGCTTTGTAGGGTGTGGGAGAGCGCGCTAGATATCGAGGTCTCCTCAGAGGCATGGGAAGATATTTGGGAAAATGCAAGAAAGGTATCAATTTGCAATAGGACCCATGCTTGACAGTTGAAGATTCTCCACAAGGTCCACATGGATCCAGATCGTTATTCAAACTTTAAATCGGGGTATCTTCAACATGTCATAAGTGCAAGGTTGGTACGGGCACTCTTACCCATTGTCTCTGGTCCTGTGGCAGGCTTCTAACATACTGGAGCGCTGTGGCAGGTGCAATGGAAAGGATTTTGGGTGTAAGGGTGGAGAAGGACCCAATCTCTCTTCTTCTGGCCTGCTCAGTGTGTTCCCTGTCGATGCGCAATAGAAAAAAAAAACTTTTCAACATCCTCACTTTCTGCGCAAGAAAGAATATCATTAAGTTGGGCATCCAGAAATCGCCCGGGCCTGTTCAGTTGCGGAAGATTGTTACGGAGCATATCCCCTAGGATTTTCTCACAAGTATTTTCGTGGGCGGCACGGTGGCAGTGGTTAGCACTGCTGCCTCGCAGCGCCAGAGACCCGGGTTCAATTCCCGCCTCAGGCGACTGACTGTGTGGAGTTTGCACATTCTCCCGTGTCTACGTGGGTTTCCTCCGGGTGCTCAGGTTTCCTCCCACAGTCCAAAGATGTGCAGGTTAGGTGAATTGGCCATGTTAAATTGCCCGTAGTGTTAGGTAAGGGGTAAATGTAGGGGTATGGGTGGTTTGCGCTTTGGCGGGTCTGTGTGGACTTGTTGGGCCGAAGGGCCTGTTTCCACACTGTAAAATAATCTAAAGTAATCTAATCTAAAGTATGATACACCACAAGATGACAACTTCTAGAAGACATGGCAGCCTGGACACAGATTTGTCTGCCAAGCTAATATGGGCTTTTATACAGCAGTAACAATTGTGCTTTACAAGTCCAATATCCAGAGAAGGGGAACTGCGAACGTATGAACATGTGAAAACTAGTGCTCTCTATATCACAGAGTGAGTGTTTTGTTTGGCTAAGCTGAATTATTGTTGTTTGTTAGATTGTTGTAGGTTATTATTTATTAGTTAAGTAGTTAGGAGTTTTTATTTTTCTATATATATCTTTCTATATATATTTATATGTTTCCTTTTCTGGTGTTCTTTCTTTGTATTGTTTTGAATTGTATTGTTTTGAATTGTATTGTTTTGAATTGTATTGTTTTGAATTGTATTGCTTTGAATTTGCTGTAATATTAAAAACCTATTTTTGAATAAAAATACTTGTAAAAATTTAGTTTCTTCATCCCTAATGCACAGTGGTAGTATATCCCATTGACTTCATGTACTGCAGAAATTCACCAATGCTTGCTAGATACTATCTTTCAAGTACATGAACACTTCCATTTCGAAGGACAAGGACAGCAGACATGCAAATTCCTGTCCAAGTCACTCACCATCCTGACTTGAAATTACACTACTATCTTTTCAGTGCTGCTCTGCCAACCTTGTGGAACTCTCTCCCTAACAGCATCACAAGTGTGCAGACACCAGTGAGACTGCTGATGCTCACTACCACTATCTAAGGGCAATGAAGGATGGGCAATAAGTGACCCAGCCAGCTGATCCCTGAATTAATTAACAAAGATATGAATGAAAGCACAAACCTCAGACAGGAAAAATATTGGAGTTCAGAAAACATCTAAATAGATTGCTGGTCATACCTGGGGGAAAGAAGTTGTTAGAGAAGTTAAAGTAATGACATTGAATGTCAAGGGTTGAATAGTTTTTTTTGTAGATAGTCATTGACTGGCATGAATGATAATTGCTTCTCATCAGCTCACACCCAAATACTGTCCAGGCCTTGCCGCGTATGGACTGGACTGCTTCAGTGTCGCATATGTGAATGTTGCTGAATATTCTTCGTTGATAACTGAAGAGATTTGAGCTTACAATGCTTGGTAGATCACTGTTGAAGTAGCTGAAGATGGCTGAGCCAGGAAATAAAAAGCACTCTCTTGAGCAGCAATGTTCTGGAGCCAAAATGACCAACCTCCAATAAGCTAATCATCTTCCTGTATGCAAGGGACAAATCCAACTTGCGAAGAGTTATCCCTCCACCATTCCCAAGGTTCCCATAGAGTTCAGCTTTGGTAGGGCAACTGATTCCACAACCAATAGATCAGATCTAACCTTTGCAGTCCTGCCACATCCAGAGACAAATCATGGTGGAATTCAAACAACTAACTCAAGGAAGCAGCTGCATAAGTACACCCATCCTCAACAACTGGCAGCCCAACAAGTCAATTCAGCCAATTGTTGCCCTCACACTGAGGACTGTTCCTCCCTCATCTCTGCAGTTCAACTCGTGTCTACCTTTGAAGCAAGGCTGTCAAGAGGTCAGGAGACAGTGGCGCAGGAAGATGCCAAACTGAGCATCACTCAGCAGATTTATATGAAGCAATTGTCACTGATAACACTATTGACAGCTGCTTTCATCAGCAAGTGGACTGATTAGGTGTTAAGTGGGTTGCATTTGTGCTGCTTTATTGTGGATAGGTCACACCTGGGCAACCCATAGTCAGACGCCACCACCAAAGATACATATCCCTTCCCACCCCTATCTACATTCTGCAGAGACTATTCCCTCCTGAACTCCCTGGTTAGGTCCACACCCCTACCAAACTACCCTCCACACCTGGCTGCTTCACTTGCTGCCACATAAGGTATAAAACCTGCACCCACACCTCTCCCCTCACCCCCATTGCTCTCGATGTGGTCCCCTTTACGTCGGGGAGACAGGACGCGAACTCACACAGCATTTCAGGAAACATCTCTGGGACACACGCACTAAACAACCCCACCACCCTGTGGCCGACCACTTCAACTCCATCTCCCACTCTCACTCGGCAAGGACTTACAAGTCCAGGGCCGCCTCCAGCCACCAAATCCAAGCCACCTGACAATTGGAGGAAGGATGTCTCATTTTCTGCCTTGGGACCCTTCAACCACATGGCATCAAAATCAACCTCAACAGTTTCCGTGGGCGGCACAGTGGCAGGGCAGCACAGTGGTTAGCACTGCTGCCTCACAGTGCCAGAGATCAGGGTTCAATTCCCGCCTCAGGCAACTGACTGTGTGGAGTTTGCACATTCTCCCCATGTCTGCTCCGGGTGCTCCGGTTTCCTCCCACTGTCCAAAAAAAAAGTGCAGGTTAGGTGAATTGGCCATGCTCAATTGCCCGTAGTGTTAGATGCAAGGGTAAATGTCGGGGAACGGGTCTGGGTGGTTGCACTTCAGCGGGTCGGTGTGAACTTGTTGGGCCAAAGGGCCTGTTTCCACACTAAGTAATCAAATCTAATCTCTCCACCCCCACATAATTCTAGATCCAAACCTACAACTTGGCACTGCCCTCTTGACTTATCCATCTTCCTTCACACCCGCCCACTCCACCCTCACCTCCGACCTATCACAATTACCCACCACCTGCATCCACCAATTGCATTCCCAGCTACCTTGCCCCCCACAAGCCACACCCACACCCTCCCCTTTATCTCAGCCCCCTTCCCCACCACATTCCTGACGAAGGGCTTATGTCTGAAATGTTGACTCTCCCGCGCCTCGGATGCTGCCTGACCCACTATACTTTTCAACTCTGACTCTCCAGCATCTGCAGTCCTCACTTGCGCCAACTTGCTATGTTGTCACATAGATGCCAGTTTTGTTGCTGCACAAGAGTAGCTTGGTCAGGGGTGCAGCTAGTTCTGAAGCATGTCTTCTGTACTTTTGGCAGAAGGTTATCAAGGGTCTGGGCCTTTGCAGTATCCAGGTTTCAGCTGCTCCTTTCCGTCAAAAGGAGTGAATTGAGTTGGTTGAAAATGGATAACTGTAAGCCTGGGGACCTCAGGAGGAAGCAGAGATGGATCATCTACACACTTCTCATTGAAGCTGGATCAACCTAACTTATACATTGTTTTTGCTGGGTTGTCAATCATGGAGAATGGGGATACTTGTGCAGCTGTCTCCTTTGGTTAGCTGTTTAAGTTCCGCCATTATTCATGTCTGGATGTGGCAAAGTGCAAAGGTTAGATCTGATCTATTGGTTGTGGGATCACTTAGCTCCATTTCTGAAGTTTGGCATGGTGTTGTAGCTTTATTACCTCATTTGACGCCTCATTTTAACATATGACTGGCATTGCTTCTGGCATGTCCCCTTCCATTCTTCACCGAAGAAGGATGGATCTCCTTGTTGAGGGCAATAATGGAGTAGAGGATGTATCAAGCACAAGTTACTGGTTGTGGTTCAACACACAGCACCTCACGGATGCCCAGTCGTAAGTTGTCAGAGGTGTTCAAAGTCTGCCCCATTTAACATAATCTTAATGCCACATAATGGAGGAGAGCTTCCATGTTAAGACTGGATTGGGTCTCCATCAGGAATGTGTAGTGATAAATTTAACCCATAATGTTATGGAAAGATGCATTTGTGACAGGTAGACTAGTGAGGATAAGGTCAAAAATTCTGATCCACCAACCAGTTAGTTTCCCCATTGCCTGCTCCAGATTGAATAAAGTAGCGACGTCCTTTTGGACCAGGCAAGCATAATCAGTAGTGGCACTACCAAGCCAGGCATGGGGAGGTTCCACAACTGAAATGGAATTCTGCACCTGTGCCACTCTGTGCTTCTGTGAAATGGTATTTGAAATGGATGGGTCTTAACTGATCAGCTAAATTGACGCTGGGAGATGGTATTGCTGGTAGATGGCAGGATATGTCCTTGTCCATGTTTGACCGAGTTCCATGACACTTCATGGTGTCTGGAGTCAATATTGAGGACTTTCGGTGCAACTCCTTCCTGAAAGTATAACACTGTACTGCTGTTGGGTTTGTCCTGTTGTTGGGACCAGGCATACCCAGGAGTTCCATGGATACGGTTATGTCAGCTATCAGCCTTTTCCTTGACCTGCCTGTGGGATTGTTCTCTCAATTTTGGCACATGCTCCCAGACGTTAAGGGCACCTTGATTGATGGCATTGGATTTGTCACAGTTTATTTTATGCCAATGCTGGTACTGAGTAATCTGTCTGATTTCATTGCTTTATTTAAGTTTTGCAGCAGTTTGATACAACTGACTGGCTTCTTGGGCCATTTGGAAGGGCAGCTAAGAGTCAAACACATTGCTGTGGGTTTGGAGTCACATGTAAACCAGATCCACATATTTCTTGCCTTGCAAAGCATTGGTCAACGAGGGCTTTTACAACAACTGACAACACAGTCGCTGTTCGATCGGAAAAGATTTAAAAATAGAAACCTAAATCAAATTTTGCCTTCAGCCATGATGGGATTCAAACCAATGTACCCAGATAAATAACCTGGTGGTCGAGGTTACTAGTCCAGTGACTGTGTGCTATTTGTGGTAAAACGCCACTTAGCAGTAAAGTACATAAGGAAGGATGGAGGCAGGCTCAAGCAGTGAAACAGCCAACATGCATGGGTTGGATTGAATTGTCCATTTCTACCCTGTATTTTGTGTCACACTATCTCTCCACCTATTCATCTCATCTTTTAATACCGTTCAAACAAACACCGTGGGCGGCACAGTGGTTCGCACTACTGCCTCACGGCGCTAGAAGACGCGGGTTCAATTCCCGCCTCAGGTGACTGACTGTGTGGAGTTTGCACGTTCTCCCCGTGTCTGCGTGGGTTTCCTCCCGGTGCTCCGGTTTCCTCCCACAGTCCAAAGATGTGCAGGTCAGGTGAATTGGCCATGCTAAATTGCCCGTAGTGTTAGGTAAGGGGTAAATGTAGGGGAATGGGTGGGTTGCACTTCGGCGGGGCGGTGTGGACTTGTTGGGCCGAAGGCCTGTTTCCACACTGTAAGTAATCTAATCTAATCATACTAAGTTTCTGGCCACACTTTTTATTCAGCATTCATGTCCTTTTTTTTCTTTTACCCTGGGAAATGTTTTGCAATGTTAATGTCAAATGCCAACGGCAAATTGCTGTATTTATTACTCAAATACCTCAACACTACATTAAATTCCCTTAGCAAAGGATGCTGGTTTCTGAACAGACAATCTGGCCATCTTATCACCTCAGACGATGAGACATGAGAAAACATAAGATTAGTGACAATTACCGAGTTGTGCTAGATGCAAAATTCTTGAATGAGAACTTGTTTTCAGTTTTATATATTCAGTCCAACTGCAAGTGTTAATGCATCACAATGATTGGTCTTTTCCATGATATGGGATAATGAAATTACCATGTAAAATGTGAACATTCTATTGACAAGCAATACAACTCGTGCACTTGAAAAATGTTTTCCCCTTCTGACCATTACTGTCAGAATAATTACAAGATTCCAGTTCTTATGAGTGTAGATTTATGCATGCATTGACGACACGAGATGTCAGTTATATCACTCTCCATAGATGGTACTTGACCTAAGATGGCTAGTATTTATGTTTTCAGAATAATTATATTCTTGGTGGTAGCCTCTGGGACTTCACATAGGTGACCACAGTCCATGTGTAAATCTAGGCAAAGGCAGCCTGACAGCTGCCTCATCCAAGGACCAAACAGAAAAACAGAGTACGAGAAAGCAGTATGAAATTGAAGATGCTGGTCATACTTCTGGGCTCTCAGTCGGTAACTAAATACATCAAAAGGTATTGGATCCAACCAGATACCTTGCAAATTACCTTTTCCCAGTAGTACATCCCATGCAGTCTTCACCAAATAAGTCAAGATTAGTGGCAATGAAACTTGAAATGGTGATTAACTGAATCATAAGCTTTCTTACAACACAAAATCCATTTGCTCCATTACTTAAACAAGCATGGAAAAGTTAAGATTTGGATTTAATCATACTGACCTAGCTGCTGCTGCATCTGGTGGTGAATCATTGGATAAGGTGGTGGCGGTGTTGGACCTTGTTGCATCATGCCCATAGAGCTCAGCTGCTGAATACTAGTTGTGGTCGTGGTGGTGGCTGCAGCGGCGGCAGCATTTTGTGAATGCTGCTGTTGCTGGTGATGCTGCTGCTCCAGCTGCTGCCTGGCTCTCATTTCAGCATATTTCAACTGTTCCATATGGAAGGCCTGTCGTTCTGTGAGCAGTTGTTGTCGCTGCTGTTCCAGCTGAAATAAAGTGCAATGGTAACACACATCAACACCGTCTAAAAACAGCATGGAGACTGATGTTGTCCTTCCAAAAACTAAGACCTTTACAGCAGCAAGCTTCAAAAATGTTCAAAACCATCAAATAATTTCCAGAAATAGTCCCTCTTGTCGCAAATGTGGACAGTCTGTGCTGTAACCAAGCCCAAATTCAGCGCACAAGTAATCTAGACTATACTAAGAGTTACATTGAAAACCAATTTGAAATCATCAGCTGGGCCTGCAGCGTGACAAAGTTATGCTTAGCCGAATCTACATACATATTATGTCGTATGGAGGCAAAAGGAATTTGTACATAATTGCATCTTTTCCCAACTTGAAAAGGGAATGGAAATAACCAAGTACTTCTGCACACATACAGCAATGCTGTGACCAATCAGAATCTACTGATTGAGAATTATGATTTATGGTCAACTGTTCTTGAAGCATCTTCATGCCAATTGTGCCTCAACCAATCAATCATCACTCTCTTTCTCATTTTGTACAAAACGATGTCTCTCTTATTTTCAAGTTTGTTTTTACATCAGAGTTCTGATGAGCGCAAGATGAAATGCTTCAATTTCTCGTCTCCTTTGAATAAGTGCAATACTCTGAAAAATTAATCACTCTTGAAGAAATGGATAATTGCACTTGTTCCAAAGTTATCCTGTAAGTCACAACACAAATTAGTCTGACTGATACAGTCTGTACTCTCACAGTTTGAAGCACAACAACGATCAGTGTTAGGGCCACAGATGTGAAGGAAAAAAATTCAATAATCTGTTTTGCAAATCCTCTCAGTTCCACAATCGCAGCAGTGATTTTAAGCATCTCTACAGATTGCGCCTGTTGCTTGAAAGGAGTGAAGTTATTTCCACAAAAAGGATAGCATTGACACCTTGACCTCAGAACTGATTCAGCCCTCAAAGCAGCTGCTCACTTTTTGTGGAAATAACTTTTGCATTGTATTTGCACTAATCGAATTAATGCCAGTGCTAATTAGCATATTTCCTGAAGGAATAAAGGAAATGTATTGCACATTGCAATACAATTACATGCTCCACATCAGTTAACAGGATCTAAGCTTGAAATTAAAATGTTTCAGTTGAAGTGCTCAGATTGAACTAACTGGTGAGAATATAAGCAGTCACCACTTGTTATCTGCTTTTTCAGTTCATAAAATAGAACAGTAAGTTAATTATACAGTCGTCTCTTGATAGGATGTACACTATTCAATTAAGAACAGAGTTTTATGAACGTGCTACACAAAATGTAATCAGCATTTTGAAAAATATGGCTGTTCAAACGATGCATATTTCTAAAACTAAGGACTGCCAAGCAAACTTAGCATTTGTGATCTAAGAAGACATGCTAAGTAAAAGAAACATTGCACTGCCCATGAAAAATCTTAAGGGCTACAGCTAAGGACTTGTCTTTTGTTAAAATGATCCAACATATAAAGCTTCAACTTTCTTTCCCTCTCACTATACTCAGCCAATTGCAATTCCTTTCCTCCTCTGATTGGAAAGGAAAACATTACCCTGGTTGCATCTTTGATGTGACGAGATCAAACTTGATCTCAGTTTGTGCAATGATAGAGCTCCAAGTACCAGCACAAATGGCATGACATATCTGAAATTTGGAATAACAATCAGTAATTATACTTGAGAGGCTTTCTTTGTTAAAATAAATACAAAACACCATTGACTGAAATGGAATAATAATGCAATGGCACATTTGTTATCTGAACTGTTGAGATGTTCATCTGTCTAACTATCAACCAGGCTGCGCACTGACATGAGAGAATTTCACTCTCCAGCGGCAGCAACATCTTGTGCATGACCCCTCAAAATTTAAGCTGAAGTAGACACTACTGAATGCTCGATCGCCTCATTTCCATCCATTCGAACACTCTGGATTCATATGACACTGTGGTTAGAGCTCCACTGAAGTCCCTCACTAGCTTTGGTGCATTTTATCGTCATTGTTAGTGGATTGCTTTGTAGTGATTCATTTATGTGGTGCCATGAACATTGAAAATAAATCCCGACAGAGCTTCAAAGAGGCAATCAAAAACGCATGGAAACGAAGTACAAGGTGGCAACGTTTGGAGGGTTTGGCCACAAGTTTAATTAGGCACAAGCAAAGATGCTTGTGAGAAAAGTGAAGGTGGTATTGGAAAGATTTCAGGAGAACATTCAGCACATTAAGTTCAGTCAGCTGGACACTTAGCCTTGAGAATTGGGGTGAAGAAAACAGAGAAAGGATGTGCCAGATCAGGTGAATGGATCTTGGAGCTTGTCTTTATGATGTAGAAAGGGAAGAATTAAGCCCAAAGGTTCAATACCAATATAGGTCAGTAAGCAAAAGAGTAATGTAAATAGTAGATAGTAGAAGTTAGGATAAAGCTAAGATTTGGATTAGCAGTCTATAAAAAAAAAAATCTATAAATTAGAAACTGGACAAGACAACGAGGGAATCGTCAAATTTGGAGGTGACAAAGACATGGATGAGATAGATAGGCTGATGCATTTTGACAGTTTGCATTTTTAAAAATAGAGACATTCGAGTGTTGTTGGTCTTTGTGAGGTGTTGTGGTTTTTCTGAGGAAAGAGGAAAAAAAAAACTGGTGCAGAAAGCCTTTCTGGAATAGTGACCTAATCCACTAGGGATCCCTGGAACATTAATGGACAGTGATTTATGCTGGATCGATTTAAGACAGATGGGGTAAACATTGAGGCAATGAGATGGTTTCCTAAACCAAAAATCAAACAAAAACATGAGAAATTTTTAGGTCAGTTCAGGACAGACCTGACAGGAGTTTCAAACAAATATAGAAGCTGCCCGAGAAACATTTTCTGAAAGCAGTTAAAGGAATAAGTTAACTCAGTAAAGTTTGGTATGTGCAACTTCCAGACCAGTAACATTTAATTAGAAAGCTACAGGTTATTTGAAGGAGAGAATTCTCTCAGTATTAAGCATATTAACCTCAGACTCCACAGTTCAGAGGGTAAAAACTGTTAAATCACCTTAAAAATCTGGTAGATGAAGGTGCAATTTCTCTGCATTTGAATTTTGGTACTGCTTCACTAAGATTCCTGTGTGATGGTGATGGGGTATTCGGCTAAGTAGGCTGCTCTATCTTGCTTGGTGTCAAACTGCTTTCATATTGTGAAGCAGTGCTCTTCTGGACAGATGGCATAGATTCCACGATACTCCTGATGTATACGTTCTAAATGATGGCGAGAGTGTGGCAAGCAAGCCACCTCTCCATTCTTCAAAACATTCAAGATAAAGCAATCCACTTGACCAGCTTCCCCATTCATTGTCTTACACATTGGCAGTGCGCACTGTGTACAAGGTGTATTGTAACAAAAAAGACAACACTCCTTCACCTGCACCTTGCAAATGCACCATTGCTACCAGAGAAAGGACAAAGGTAGCAGACATATGGGAGCTCCACCACCTGCACGTTCCCCTTCAAACAACTCAATATCTTCATTTGGAACTCTATCATTATTGCTTCATTGTTGCTGGGTCAAATCCTATAATTTCTTTCCAAACAGCAATGTGGGCACTGATAGCCCATGTGGGCACTGATTGCTGCCACCATTTAAAGGTCGATGAAGGACAGGCAATAAAATGGTGACCGAGCCAGTCAAGCCCTCATCCCGCAGGTAAGTGAGAAAAGGACCAAGATTAGATTACTTAGTGTGGAAACAGGCCCTTCAAACCCAGCAAGTCCCTCAGAAGAGCAACCCACCCAGACCCATTCCCCTACGTTAACCCCTTCACCAAACACCACAGGCAATTTAGCATGGCCAATTCACCTGACCTGCACATTTTTGGACTGTGGGAGGATCCTGGAGCACCCGGAGGAAACCCACACAGACACGGGGAGAATGTGCAAACTCCACATAGGCAGTTGCCTGAGGCGGGAAATGAACCCAGGTCTCTAGCACTGTGAGGTAGCAGTGCTAACCACTGTGCCACCGTGCTGAGAGAGGAAGTTTAGAAAATACTTTGCTCACACAAGAAAACAGTAAAGTTAAACAGCAATGGTTACTGCAACAGTCATAACACGAAAAGGCAATCAATAACGTTTCTGAAAGAAAAAAAAAACTGGACAGGATTACTATTCAACAGGCTGCCTAAATGGCTTTTCTCCAGTCTGATATATTTTTTGATGAACTGCACAAACTAACTGTGACTATTTGCAATGTTGGAGTGTAATAGAAAAGACCTTACTGCTTCTCTCTCTCGATCCATAATGGTTTCCAATTCTTCAAAGTGACGCAGTTTTATTTCCAGCTTCTTCATTTGGGTTTCAACCAGAAGAGCAACAAGTGACTTGATCTTCCTCTCCTCCACTGCTGCAAGGTGCTGAAATAAATAAAGAGGAGATTCAAGAACAAATTCCATCGTGGAACAGTCCAACAAAAATTAATTGCAGAGAGTTCTCCTATAATGTGCGTTTATTAAATGCAATTTGTCTGTGACGTAATTTGTGAATTGCCGACTTTTCTTTTGTAAAGCAAACTCCCATTCGCTGTTGTGTGATTCTCACCCCGACATGAGGTGTCACGATGCAAGGAAGACTGGACTCCGCATCAGCGACAGCCAGCTCGAGCATCGCATGAAGAGCTTCATCAAAGGTACTGTGAAATGTTTGTGCCAGTGGACTTGGAAAAGCATCATGAAAATGTCGCCACAGCCTGAGGACAAGAAGCTGGGAGCAAAGAGTTGAGACAAGTGTGAAATTTCACTGAAATTGACAACAGTAAAAGGACAATGTTGAGGAGCAGTCTGAAACTTGGCTTTATTGTTTGTATTAAGAGATTTTTTTCTCTTCTTTTGTTTAAAAAAGATGTTTAGATTTTAAAGTATATTTGCAAACTCATGTAAAGCTGTTTCAGTGGTTAATCACTATGGTTACCGACTGCAAAAAAAAATACCAGTGGAGAGGCTTGGACATGGTCAGTAAGCTGCTCAGTGTGGTCAGTCAGCAAACATTGAACATAGTGGGGAAGCGACAGAAAGGTGGGTGGCACATTATTACTTTTGGTGCATACATTGTACAGGAGACATTCAGAGTTAGTCAGGGTCAGATGTTAGTGAGGATTAGAGCGACTGGGGAAGATGTTGCAGGAAATGGTGAATACAGTAGCAGAGATAGAGTGAGAGTGAGGTATCAATGAGAAGATGGTGGCACTTCAACTAGCAGAGCAGAGAAGGTCATTAATCTTCTTCCAACATTCTGTGCATTCCTTCATATGGTTGAGACTGCATTGGCTGAGATAGGAACCCTGGTCCAGAATGGCATCCTCTGTTGGCCTGGGAGAAAAAAGACATCCTGCCTCTGCATCACCCCATCCCCATCAGCAGCATCTCCATGTTCTTGCTCAAAAGGAAAGGCATTAATTTGCCATTGTCTGCCACATCTAGGGCTTTTTAAAGATGGTGCTTCCCAGCATATCCAGGAAGTGGTGAATTGTTTTGGAAATAGCACATGGTGCTAGAATGAGAGAGAGGGGCACCAAAGGATGGGGCAGATAATAAATCAGACGGGTTTTATAAAATAAGGTGATAGGTCTTCAAGCATCATGAACCTCAAAAACCTGACAAAACACTGACACTTCAGCGAAAGGAATTAAGATTCAGTGCTTGTTTCAATCTGGGATCTAACTTGAGCAGTTACTATGAGATGGGATCAGAAGACTGGTGAGAATGTAGTGCAGTGAGCAGGTATAGATGCTAACCAAGAATAATCAATTGAAGATCTTGCTGAATTGCATTATACAGTATAAAAGGTCAGTTACAACAGGTCAAAATTTACTTCGACTGTGCAAGCATTTGTTTTATGCTAACTACTACTTGTGTTTCGATTTCGACTGGTATTATTGGTGGTGAGCCCCACCTTGTTTTTCCCATGGGCCCCATTATCCCTACTGAATGATTTTCTATAAATGCCGTCGTATGGGAACACAACTATAACACTGTAGGAGAACTACCTGTAATACCTTGGTCTTCTGGTATAGATTAGGTTTAAAATGGAATGGAAGATAACAGAAAACCTGGAAGCAAAAGTACTTCCAACTATACAAAAGGTCTGCAGTCAATTTCAGTGTCAGGCAAGATCCCTTCATAGTTATTTTCCACAGTTAATTGCTCATAAACAGTGAAATTCAATGAAAAGTCTCTTCTTCCTCAGGCAGCTGAGGAAATCTGGCATGACAGCGAATGCCCTTGCCAACATTTATAGGTGCATCATTGAGAGCATTCTGTCTGGATGTCTCACAATCTAGCATGGCAACTGTACCATTCAAAATCGGAGACGGTTACTGGCCCAGGCAATCACAAAGGCCAGACTCCAATCTATAGAATCCACCTACCAGGCAGACTGTCAAGGAAAGGCTGCCAGCATTCTCAAAGATACATCCCACCCTGGCAATGTTTTTCTACAATCTCTACCATCGGGGAGAAGGTACACAAGCTTGAATACACGCAGTCAGTTTCGAAACAGTTTCTACCTGACTGTTGTTAGAATACTGAATGGACTCTCAAACTCTTAACATTCGTCTGTACCTGTGTTTTTGTCATTGTACACTTATGAGTTGCTTATCTATGCTACTTAATTCTATGATCTGCCAAAACTGCTCGCAAGACAAAGGTTTTCACTGTGCTTTGGTAGATGTGACAATAAATTCAATTCAATTCAAATTCAACGTCTTCTACCATTTGACAGAACAGAAGATTCAGCAATTCACTATCCAGTTTCACTTCAGCTACCCAACTAATATACCCTGCCTCAGCTTGTAGCCATTCTGCTGTCTGGTATGCTGTGTTCTTTCTACTATCCTCCAAAGGCGAGGATAAAGTTGTACTAAGACTTGCTTTCTCAAAATGCAACACCTCGCAGTTATCTAAATTAAACTCCATCTGCTACTTCAGCCCATTGGCCCACCTGACCAAGATCCCATTGGAATCTGAGGTAACCTTCTTCGCTGTCCACTACGCCTCCAATTTTGGTGTCATCTGCAAACTTAATAACTGTACCTCTTATGCTCACACCCAAACCATTTATATAAATGATCAAAAGTAGTGGAACCAGCACCTATCCTTGTGACACTCCAATGGTCACATGCCTCCAGGCTGAAAAACAACCCTCCACCACCACCCTCTGTTTTCTACCTTTGAGCCAGTTCTGTATCCAGAAGGCTAGTTCTCCCTGTATTCCGTGAGAGCTAACCTTACTAACCAATCTCCCATGGGAACCTTGTCAAACACCTTAAGTGCACATCTACCGCTTTGCCCTCAATCCTCTTTGTTACTTCTTCAAAAAACTCAAACAAGTTTGTGAGACATGATTTGCCATGCATAAAGCCATGTTGACTATCCCTAATCAGTCCCTGCCTTTCCAAAGATGTATACATCCTGTCCCTCAGGATTCCCTCCGACAAACTGCCCACCACTGATGTCAGGCTCACTGGTCTATAGTTCCCTGGCTTGTCCATATCACATTTCTTAAACAGTGGCACCACATTAGCCAATCTCCAGTCTTCTGGCACCTCACCGGTGACTGTTGATGATACAAATATCTCAGCAAGAGATCCAGCAGTCACTTCCCTAGCTTCCCACAGTTGTAGGGTACACCCGATCAGGTCCTGGGGATTTATCCACTTTTATGCATTTCAATTCATCCAGCACTTCCTCCTCTAATGTTGACATTTTTCAAGAGGTCACCATCTATTTCCCTACATACTACATCTTCCATGTCCTTTTCCACAGTAAATACCGATGCAAAATACTCGTTCAGTATCTCCCCCATCTCCTGCAGCTCCACACAAAGGCTGCCTTGCTGATCTTTGAGGGGCCTATTCTCTCCCTTGTTACCCTTTTGTCTTTAAATGTATTTCTAAAAACCCTTTGGATTCTCCTCAACTATTTGCCAAAGCTATCTCATGTCCCCTTTTGTCCTCCTGATTTCTCTCTGAACTATACTCCTACTGCCTTTATACTCTAAGGATTAACTCAATCTATCCTGTGGAAACCTGACATATGCTTTTTTTTTTGTTAGCCAAACCCTCAACTTGTTTAGTCATCCAGCATTCCCTATACCTACCAGCTTTTCCTTTCACCCTAACAGGAATATACTTTCTCTGGATTCTTGTTATCTCATTTCTAAAGGCTTCCCATTTTCCAGACGTCCCTTTACCTGCGAACATCTGCACCCAGTTAGCTTTTGAAAGTTCTTGCCTAATAACGTCAAAATTGGCCTTTCTCCAATTTAGAACTTCAACTTTTAGATCTGGTCTATCTTTTTCCATCACTACTTTAAAATGAATAGAATTATGGTCACTGGCCACAAAGTGCTCCCCCACTGACACCTCAGTCACCTGCCCTGCCTTATTTCCCAAGAGTAGGTCAAGTTTTGTACCTTCTCTAATATGGAACATCCACATACTGAATCAGAAAATTTTCTTGTACGCACTTAACAAATTCCTCTCCATCTAAACACTCAATGTGAGTCAATGACAAGGAAAGAAATATTCATGCCCTTTAAGTGAGGGAGTTCCAGAGACCTAATGTATTGAAAGGAAATAAAGTACGCATCAAGCTAATGGCTGGAATAAAGTTACAGTCGTGAAAACAATGTTCAAGTTGTAGACTATTGGACTGTAATCTGACTACACATCCTTTGGTCAAAATTCTTTTATCCTTCATGGAAATAATATGAAGAATGAAAACAGCACTATCCATGATACCAGCTGAGCACACAGAGGTATGACTCCAACTGGGAAGTTTTCCATAATTGGACTTTTACTTGGGCTTTTTTTACATTGTACTCAAATAAAATGTGACCCCAATATCAACCTTCATTACTAGTCATTTAACTCGCTGCTACTTATGTGACCTTGCAGTTAACTGCATTGCTGCATCTCCCTACATTATGCAGACCATATTTCTAAAGTACATTGATTGAAACATTTGGAAAATGTCCCAAAGGCATGAAAAACACTATAACTTTAAGTCTCAACAAAAAAAAGTTAAGTCGATGAAAATTACCTTTGCCTTTGTAGCAGCTGAAGCCAGAGCTGCTGCAGCAGCAGTGACTATGTTCCCTTCACCAATGTGCTGCTCTAATTTCTTCTTCCCAACATCCAATTCTTTGTCTTTGGCAGTGACATCAATATTTTCCTTGTTCTCCTCTTTGTCTTTTTCATCTGCTACAACTATCAGATTAAAGACAAAGTTACTTTAAGTAGGCACAGAAATTTAAACACCGCTCCATAAAGCACAAATGCAGTTTTATGCATGCACTTCTATCTTTTTCAGAATTGAATCAATCCATTTGCCTTTCAAAATCACTGCTTAGTCTTCCATATAAAACATATCATGGAAATGCATGCCTTGTTCTTTGACAGGTGCTTAAAATGAGAAGATTTGTAGCTCAGGTTGAGGTTCTGGATGTATGGGTTTGCTCGCAGAGCTTGAAGGTTCATTTTCAGACAAACGAAGGCTCATTGAAGATGTTACCGAGTATGGTGACGAAATGTCTGAAAATGAACCTTCAACAAGCAAACCTACATCCAGATACTTTAAAACTAATTGAAATCCTGCCAGTTCTCCCAGAAGCACAGCTTGTGCAAAGGTATCTCATTAGTAATTAGATATTCGAGAGCCTGGGAGAGATTCTCACCGACATCGAAAGAGGCAAGAGTGACAACAGACTTGGATACTTGACTTTCTATACACGAAAACATCCATCCTCAATTCATAATAATCTGCACTGATGACCCCCTCATCTTCCAAACAGTGAAGTTAGAGAATGAGATTGTTGCAGGTTCACTGTGGAACTTAAAATCACATGATTTTGATTTAGTATAGTTTTATCCTAATCTCCAATAATTCCCTATAATTATTGAGTGAATTTTGATATAAACTTCAAACGTGACAAGTTACAGGCACACAGATACAAAACCGCTGAAGACAAACTCAGAACTAATTTAACTAACTTCTTCAGAGAAGGTACAACATGGAAACACAATGCTGTTCACAACCATTACTCATGTTCAGCCTCCACGAACATGGGGAATGTTCAGATAAAGGGATGGCTGGAAAATGGGAAGTCATCAAAAATGAGATAACGAGTCAACAGACAATATGTTCCTGTTAGGATAAAAGGGCAAAGCTGGTGGGTGTAGGGAATGCGGGATGACTGGATAAATTGCGGTTTTGGTCAAGAATAAGAAGGAAGCATTTGTCAGGTATAGAAGCAGGGATTGAGAGAATCCTTAGAAGAGTATAAAGGCAGTAGGAGTATACTTAAGAGGGAAATCAGGACGATCAAAAGTGGACATGAGATAGCTTTGGCAAACAGGGTTAAGGAGAACCGAAAGAGATTCTATCAAGACATTAAAGGTTATAAAAGTAACTAGGGAGTGAATAGGACACCTCAAAGATCAGCAGGTCAGCCTGTATGTGGAACCGCAGGAGATGGGGAGATACTAAATCAGTGTTTTGCATCAGTGTTCACTGTGGAGAAGCACATGGAAAATATGGAATGTAGAAAAATAGATGGTGAGATCTTGAAAAATGTCCGCATTACAGAGGAGAAAGTGATGGATATCTTGAAACGCATAAAAGTGGATAAATTCCCAGAACCTGATCACATGTACTCTCAAACTCAGAGAAGCTAAGGATGTGATTGTGGGATCTCTTGCTGAGATATTTGTATCATCAAGAGCCACAGGCGAGGTGCCGGAAGACTGGAGGTTGCCACTATTTAAGAAAGGTGGGAAGGAAAAGCCAGGGAACTATAGACCAGTGAGCCTGACATCAGTGGTGGGCAAGTTGTTGGAGGGAATCTTGAGGGACACTATTTACATCTATCTGGAAAGGCAAGGACCAATTAGAATAGTCAGCATGGCTTTGTGTGTGGGAAAATCCTGTCTCACCAACTTGATTGAGTTTTTTGCAGTCGCAAAAGGAGAGGATCAATGAGGGCAGAGTGGTGGATATGATCGATCAAGACGTTCGACAAGGTTCCTCACAGTAGACTGGTTAGGAAGGTTAGACTGCATGGAACACAGGGAGAACCAGCCATTTCAATGCAGAACTGGCTCCAAGAGAGAAGACAGGGTTGCTTTTCAGACTGGAGGTGAGACCAGTGGAGTGCCACAAGGATTGGTGCTGGGTCCACTACTTTTTGTTATTTATATAAATGATTTGGATATGAACATAGAAGGGAAGTTAGAAGCTTGTAGATGACACCAAAATTGGAGGTATTGTGGAAAGCGAAGAAAGTTATCTCAGAATACAAAAGGATCTTGATTAGATGGGCCAATGGGTGGCAGATGGAATTTAATTTACATAAATGCAGCTCAATTTTGGAAAGGCAAATCTGGACAGGATTTATTCACTTAATGGTAAGGTCCTGGGAGTGTTGCTGAACAAAGAGACCTTGAAGTGCAATTTCATAATTCCTTGCATTTGGAGTCAGAGGTAAATCGGATGGTGAAGGTGGTGTTTGGTATGCTTAGTTTTATTGGTCAGAGTATTGAAAATAGGAGTTGGGAGCTCATATTGTGGCTGAACAGAACATATTTCACACCACTTTTGGAATACTGTGTAATTCCAGTCTCCCTGCTATAGGATGTTGCGAAACTTGTAAGGGTTCAGAAATGATTTATAAGGATGTTGCTAAGTTTGGAGAGTTTGAGCTACTGAGAGAGGCAGGGGCTATTTTCCTTGGAGCATTGGAGGCAGAGGGGTGACCATATTGAGGTTTATAAAAATCATGAGGGGCATGGATACGGTAAATGGTCCAAACCCAAAAGGCACAGGTTTAGGGGGAGGGGGGAAAGATTTAAGAAGGGCCAAAGGGCTAACATTTTGATGCAGAGGTTGGTGCTTGTATGGAATGAACTGCTCGAGGAAGTGGAGAAGGCTGGTACAATTACAACATTTAACAGGCATCAGGGTGTGTATAGGAACAGAAAGGGTTTCAAGGGATGTGGGCCAAATGGGACGAGATTTATTTGGGATATCTGGTTGGCATGGACGAGTTTGGACTGAAGGGTCTGTTTCCAAGCCCTTTGACTCCATAATTGTCCAAACATCCCATAAACACACTCCTTGGCAAAAAGGAAAATTCAAACACAGATATTCGGATATTCAGTGCTTCAAACCAGGAGGAAAAACATGGAGAAAATTCAGAGTGCACAACCAGGAGTAATCCACTGAAGATTCCAAATCAGTTGAGACCCCAATAGTTTCTAAACTCAAAAACCTAGAAATCCTGATCTGAGAAAGCTGGCCACATCCATTCAGGCTGTTTGAACAAAAACTCAAGGCCTCCCAAGCGGTTTACTCTCATGGTTCTGATGGATTGCTCAGTGCCTCTGCCTTGCAACCTCTGCTCAAACAAAAAAAAAGCAACAAAATAAATTGAAGTCACAGCATCATCACAATGAATCCTTCACGTTGGCATCTGAATTCCCAAATGGATCCCAAACGTCTTTATTTATTCACTTGCAGAACAGGGGCTTTGCTGGCTGGGCCAGTATTTATTGCCCATATCAAGTTTCCTGAAGTGGTGGCAGTGAGCTACCTTGTCAAACTGCTGTAGGTCATGTACTATAGGTGGATCCACAAACCTATTGAAAAGGGATTTTGGTCCAGCAGCAGTGAAGGAATAGCGCTAATTTCCCAAATCAGCATGGCGAGTGGCTTGGAGATGAACTTGCATATTCCCATGTATCGGCTGCATTCAGTACTCTTGGCAAGACAAACCACTTCCCCCTCTCATTGTTTCTTACTAATTTATAATTACATGGCCACCCATACTCCATGTTAACACACCTCAATTTTCTCCATTAGAATCTTGCACAGTATCTCGATGGTTTTCCTAAGTCACAGAATCATAGAATTCTTGCAGTGTGGAAACACTCCATTTGGCTCAACAAGTCCAAACCAACCCTCCGAAGAGTATCCTTCCCAGACCTGTTCCCCATAGCTATTACTCTACATTCCCCTTGACTAATGCACCTAATCTACACATCCCTCGACATGAAGGGTAATTTAGCTCGGCCAATTCACCTTAATTGCACATCACTGGACTGTGGGAGAAAATCAGGGCAGCCGGAGGAAACCCATGCAGACATGGGGAAAAGTATGCAAACTCCACACAGATAGATGCCAGAGGCTGGAATCAAACCTGGGTCCCTGGCACTGTCTGAAGCAGCAGTGCTAATCAGCGCTCTTCTTGGGGGATGGAGAAAAGAGTCAATCATCTCAACTTTAGAATATCATGCAATGACACAGCATTCGGATTGTTCATTCATCATATTACACTTGAGCAGACTATTGGATACAACAATGCCTTCAATTCATCCTGCTTCAGCCTTTTCAGCATATGCTCTGCATAACACAGTCATAATTTTCCCTTGAAGTATTTACCCATTCTTATCATATTACAATTCAATCTTCTTCCATTGTCTTTTAAGATTGAATTTTCAAGAGTACAGCAATTTGCCTGCAAATGAACAAGTTCCCTCATGTTTTTTTCTGGCAGCTCACATTTTTCTTCTCCACTGGACACAGTTTCTCCTTTCTCACTACCAAAACTGATCGTTAATTGAACACATCAACAATTCAAAAAACAAATTGTCAGAACTCAATGAACAACAGAGTTGGCTTGTCTTGTCATGCTATAAAATTTGAAGCCTTCATCCTGAGATGTCAAAAAAAAATCACCACTGCATTTCCCCATAATTTGCTCCCTTCAAAAGAAATCATCTTTCTCCAAACTTCTTGCATTACTTCCTCACCTGACGCACACATCTTTGGATTGTGGGAGGAAATCCACGCAGATACAAGGAGAATGTGCAAACTCCACACAGTCACCCAATGCGGGAATCGAACCCAGATCCATGGCGCTGAGGCGCTGCAGTACTAACCACTGAGCTACTGCGCTACCCACTAGTGAACCAGATGGGTTTTTATAACCATTGACAATGGACTCAATCCTAATTCCAGATATTTATTAAATTCAAATTCTGCCATAGTGGGATTTGAACTCCGTTCCTCACAGTTGTCCAGTGATAATATCACTAGGCCACTACCTCTTTACAATTATGACAGCATCACCTTTGCAGGGCAGTCAGTAATGGTCAAAAATGTAGCATTGATGGAATAATCCACAAAGATGAACAAATTATGGTTGAGTGTTTTGAAACTGTCTAAATTACAAATATGGCACAAGCATCTATTATGTCATACATGAGAACTCACAATCAAACTGAATCTCCATAAATAATTGCACACACCCCTGTCATTCAACCTTCCTGGACCTGAATGGCCTACTGTTGCTTAGGAATAGCTCAGGAACTATACTTCCTGCAACTGGGACACATGTAACATTCCCATTCATAATGGAGAGAATAAAAGTTGCATACCCGGGTTCAATTCCCGCCTCAGGCGACTGACTGTGTGGAGTTTGCACGTTCTCCCAGTGTCTGCGTGGGTTTCCTCCGGGTGCTCCGGTTTCCTCCCACAGTCCAAAGATGTGCAGGTCAGGTGAATTGGCCATGCTAAATTGCCCGTAGTGTTAGGTAAGGGGTAAATGTAGGGGTATGGGTGGGTTGCGCTTCGGCGGGTCGGTGTGGACTTGTTGGGCCGAAGGCCTGTTTCCACACTGTAATGTAATCTAATCTAATCTAATATGCCTTCGAAACGACCCTATCAACTTAGGTTGCAAATTTCAAGGATCTACATACTGGACACCAAGATCTCTCTACTCATCTACACTACCAAGAATCTTAGCATTAGCCCAGTACTCTGCATTCCTGTTGCTCCTTCTAAAGTGAATCACCTCACCCTTTTCCACATTAAACTTCATGTGCCACCTCTCAGCCCAGCTCTGCAGCTTATCTATGTCCTCTGTAACCTGCAACATCTTTCGGCATTCACCACAACTCCACCGACCTTAGTGTCATCTGCAAATTTACTAACCCATCTTTTAACGCCCTCATCCAGGTCATTTATAAAAATGACAAACAGCAGTGGCCCCAAAACAGATCCTTGGGGTACACCACGAGTAACTAAACTCCAGGATGAACATTTCCCATCAACCACCACCCTCTGTCTTCTTCCAGCAAAACAATTTCTGATCCAAACTGCTAAATCACCCTCAATCACATGCCTCCATATTTTGTTTAATAGCCGACCGTGGGGAACTTTATCAAATGCCCTCCTGAAATCCATAAATATCACAACAACTGTTTTCCCCTCATCCACCTGTTTGGTCACTTTCTTAAAGAACTCAATAACGTTTGTGAGACACGATCTACCCTTCACAAAACCATACTGACTATGTAAATATGCATGAAGCAGTAAATGTATCAGTAAATAAATATTTCGCTGTCATCTCCTTCAGATAGATTGGAAACACATGCACACTACTGAGTGCTCAGACTATGTTAGACATGTTCAACAAGTCTCACTGTCTTCTGCCCATCATGAAGCCTGCTTAACGACGACTGATCTAGAGAACTCCTGGCTCCATTCACAATCCCAGTCCAAGGTGAAGTCCCTTGAAGCTGACAAAGACCTAGATATTAATACTATTCTGAAACTAAGATTACAAGACGCATCATCATTTCAGTACTCTCCCAGAATTCTGTTGTGCTGAGCCAACATATCCAGTTGGCCCAGCGTCACAGCTCTTTGAGATAGTTCCCACTGATCGGTTAGTACCACGTGATTATTTTTCAATTAAAACAGGATGTTTTTGCATTGGGCCTGTTTTCCAGTACTTTTCCAGTGTATTTCAATTGTTGATGGTCATGTCGGATTAACTCCATGGTCTGGTTAGAAAACAGCAATTTTTTTTAAGCCTACCACTGCAATGGGGTAGACAAAGAGTGGGGTTATGACACTGTTTTGCAAGGAATTATTGAATCTCAGGACATGAGACTTCACGGGGTCCACAGTCATTGTTGGGGACTCCCAGGGCAACTCCTTCCCAACCATATACTACTGTTCTTTTCACAAACTTTCCACATTTGTCACTCTCAGAGTCAAAGAGATGTATAGCACGGAAACCTTCAGTCCAAGACATCCGGAATTAATCTTGTACCATTGCCAGCACTTGGCCCATATCTCTCGAAACCCTCCCTATTCATATACCCATCCAGATGCCTTTTAAATGTTGTAATTGCACCAGCCTCCACCACTTCCTCTGGCAGCTCATTCCATACATGCACCACCCTCTGTGTGAAAAAGTTGCCCCTGAGGTCCCTTTTCTATTTTTCCCCTCTCACCGTAAACCTACGCCCTCTAGTTCTGGTCTCACTCACCCGCCCCCCACCCACCCAAGGAAAATAGCCCTTGCCTATTCAGCCTCTCCTTCAAGCCTGGCAACATTCTTGTAAATCTTTTTTGAACCCTTTCAAGTTTCACAACATCCTTCCCATAACAAGGAGACCAGAGTGAGCTGGACCAATGTCCTGTATAGCTGCAACATGACTTCCCAAATCCTATACTCAATGCACTGACCAATAAAGACAAGCATACCAAATGCCTTCTTCACTATCCGATCTACTTCTCTCATTTTACTTCACAAAACACTTGCAATCAAAAAACAAACAGAAACATTCAATTAATATTTCTGTTCAGTATCCATTTCAAAATGACCAAATCCACAAAAGGCACTTCATCCACCTACTTGGCTTAATGTCAGTACTGGCAGCTTCACTTTCTATAGTTTTCTCCGATGCCAGCTCCTTAGGAGATGGGATTTGCATCTTCTCTGTACTTTCAGAAGTTGCTTCAGCCTCCTCTTTTTCAACCTGCTAAAAAAAGACTCAAGTGAATACACTACTCTGTTGTAAAGTTTCCTTGTCTTTGATGTAAATTGTTGTGATCAACTTTGTAACAATCTGCACAGATCAAGAATAAGGAAGGATAGTGCACTAAGCTTTAAATCACAAAGGGCATAGATAGGGTCGACAGTGAGAATCTTTTTCCACGTATGGAATCAGCTATTACAAGGGGGCATAGCTTTAAATTAAGGGGGGGGGTAGGTATAGGACAGATGTTAGCGGTAGGTTCTTTACTCAGCGAGTCGTGAGTTCAGGAATGCCCTGCCAGGAGCAGTGGTGGACTCTCCCTCATTATGGGCATTTAAGCGGGCATTGGATAGGCATATGGAGGATAGTGGGCTAGTGTAGGTTAGGTGGGCTTGGATCAGCGCAACATAGAGGGCCGAAGGGCCTGTACTGCGCTGTATTCTTCTATGTTCTAACATAAACATATTTCTAGACTGCTTAAATGCTGAGTATGTTACTGGAATAATTAGCGCAGAAAATGCTTTCTCAATTACAAATTGATTATTTAATAATTGAAGAGGTTACAGACATATGGGAAAGGAGTTCCTAGCTTAAGTGACAATGAGGATTGATGAGGGTACTGCAGTGTAGCACACTGAATGTTGTCTACATGGACTTTACTGAAGTATGTGATCATGTTGCTTATGCTAGGCTAGTCCAGAACATTAAGTAACATGGGATCCACACTGAGTTGGTAAGTTGGATATAAAGTTTGCTTGGTTATCGAGACAGAGGGTGGTTGTAAAGGGGGTTTTCTAACTGGAGGTCTGTGACCAATGGTGTTCTGTAAGGATCAGTGCTTGTGCCTCTGCTGTTTGTTACATCAGTAAATGGTAGGACCCTTAGAAGCACTTGAATACAGAGGAATCTTGGGGTGCAAGTCTACAGCTTAAAGTGGCAACACATGGTGATAACTTCTAAAGAAGGCTTTATGGCTTGCTTGCTTTCGAGCCATGTTGCAGTTGTATAAGACCTCAGTTCAGCTACACTTGGAGTATTGTGTGCAGTTATAAATAGGAGGGATGTGGGGACTTGGAAGATGGTGCAAAAGAGGTTTACCAGAATATTACCTTGATTCGAGTGTTTTAGTTGCAGAGGTTGGACAAACTTGAGAGTTTTTGCGAGAGGATTGCAAGCAATACACCAATAAAAGCACATAAAATTGAGTGGCATGGATAAAGGTGGATAGTCGGAGTCTTTTTTTGGCGCCAGGGTGGGAAGTGTCAAATACTAGGGGGCATAGATTTAAAGATAAGAAGGGAAAGGTTCAAAGAAAATAGAGCAATACAGATCATGTGAAGGCAAATGGGATTAGTTTAGAATGGCATCATGGTCAGCACAGAAATGATCGGCTGAAGGACCTATTCTTGGGCTGTACTGTTTTCTGGCGGATTTACTGGTCTGTTTACATGTTAGAATTACATGCAAAGTACTTTTGGAGACTCATCGCAATGAGATTTTTTTCATCTCAACCAAGCAAATCATTAGTATGTCTTTGCTGCAGTAATACCGGACTAAAACTGACAAAGCTTATTGGAAGGGTTAAAGTGATGATTCAATTTTCGAAGAGAGAAAATAAAACTTGGTTCTCAAGTGCTCTTTTCGAAATTGGGGAGTGCCGTCAATATTTGGAATTATAGCAAATGCTGTGTAGAATTTTGAAAAGGTATTATTTTAAAATAGAATTTCAAGATGAAATATACTTTGACAGAGCATTTTAAGAAACAACATTTATTGATGCAACAACAAACCTTGACAGCTGAAGAAACTGTCATTCATGGGATGACGAAAGCAAGTGACAGAAACACAAAAAATCACAAGTCCAGAAAGCACAAGTTTTGGGAGGTTGCAAGACAAAATGAGTTCAGTTCTGTTCTGAGGAAGGGTCACTCAAATCAAAACATTTACTCTGATGTCTCTCCACAGATGCTCCCTGACCTGAACTTTTCCAGCAATTTCTATTTCAGTCTCTGATTTACAGTATCCGCAGTTCTTTTGGTTTTTAAAAGGAGTTCAGTGATAAGCAGGACAAAACAAAGAAGAGGCTGAAACATAGGAACAATGATTTTGTGTTCGAGCTCATCTTCTTTATGAGACTGAACTACGGTTCCCTTGAACCAATTTCCAGAAAACCCCTCAAACCTAACTCTTTCCCAAGGTACCATGTTAGCTGATACAGTGAGTGAGTGTCTCTTCACGTCTTGTCCCCATCTCTCCAAATTTATAGGTACTCACCACCACTTTCTGCTGGGCAACAAATACTGACACAGCCAGACATGTCAACAGCCCTTGCAAACTTCCATTCAATTTGCAACTTAACCTTCCTCACAAAATACTCAAAGTTCTCAACTCGCAAATCCAATTCAATTTTATCTGGTACTTGATCTCTTAAATCCTCAAATCATACTTCCTCCCCTGCCAGAATATCTAAGACATACTGATGTTAACCTCACATTACATCTCAGCGTTATAAGATGAAGATAAACTATTCCTCCTTTTCTTTCTCAACCTGGTTTTAGAGCCTGTGGCATTTGACCTCATTCTCTGTC
Organism: Chiloscyllium plagiosum; assembly: GCF_037043375.1. Lineage (NCBI taxonomy): Eukaryota > Metazoa > Chordata > Chondrichthyes > Orectolobiformes > Hemiscylliidae > Chiloscyllium > Chiloscyllium plagiosum. The sequence goes on from NW_028270142.1 coordinate 108,539,193, forward strand.
TCCAAAGACATGTCATTATCATCCAGTTGAATGGAGCTGCTCTCACCTGGTAACATACTTGCCAATCTAATTAGCCAGACAATCACTTGCTAATGCTTTGCATCCTGTTTCCATACAACTTTGCCTCATTTTACCATATATTACTTCAAGGATTCCATCCAACTCTTATCTGTATGCTTCCCTTCGTAACAGCATCAGACAGCAGTGTTAATTTCCAAACGGCTGGACTCCCTGCACGTTTTTGTGGGGCAATGAAGCCTGTACAACTTACATCGGCACAGAACATGATTCAGTACTATACTGTGGCCAGAAGAGTAGGTCAAAGGCCAAGAATCCATCAGTGAGGATCTATTGGAGGTATTGTCAAACGAGACTTCAAACAAAGATTGAAGTCATGGCTCTCTGTGTTATCCCTTGAGCAAGAATGAATTCCTCAGTTAGTGTTTTGCAATAATACATTTCCCCATCAAGCACTTCAGAAAAATGACCTAAACTATTAGCATGCCCCCATTTGTGAGATATGCACGACTTCACTCACTTTTTCTGGCTCTTGCCCTTCAGGTTCCTGAGTTTCCATCTTTTCCTCTTCAACATCCCCTGCAGAAATGAAAATGAAAACTTCATAAGACTCTGCACGTGAAATGCTGCAATTCAAAATATCGCAGAATATAGCACTGAATGAAAACCTAGCAAGAGTCACACTTCATTTTTATGTTCTGGAAAACCATGTTAGATGAGTGGTCATCTCAACACTGCTCCAATTATCTTGTGTTAATGGCAGATTGGTACCTGCAAGGAAGAAGACGGTAAGCAATATCATGCTATTGTACCAAGCTCGGCATCACAATCAATACAGTAGAAATCTACAAAGAAAAACGGACATCAGGAACACAAAGCCGAGCAAAGTCTCCATGCAACACCACAGAAAGTGAAGTCAATCAGCTGCTCTGATAATTAAACAAACCAATTTGACTTTATGAGTGATGAAATTGATTTTTGTTTTACTTTTTATTTTGTTAATATTGTTTATTTTTCAATTTACACTGAGGTTTGCCAACAGCTGCTCCTGTCAGCTCCCTGATAAGCTAATCCAAATTGAGAACAAATCAGAGTACAGGTTCACAATCCTTTAGCTAAAATTCCCGAAAGCTTGAAAATCTGAAATTTTTTTTGTGAAGCTTTATTATGGCATGTGAACAGGTGACCCAACTCCACACCCACTCGAACCATGTCACTCAGATGTGATGGCATGGTCCAGCACTGGCAGACGTCAATTGCGTCTCAGTGCTCATACTATTCACACTGGCGTCGGTTGTTAGGAATTTGCCTGTAAATCTCAATTGGGAGTTTTATCGGACGAGTATTATCGAAGGGAAGGCAAAAGATAGGTTAGAGGAAGGAATTGTAAATCGTTGTTAGTTAAGAAATAAAGTTGTTAATTTTTACTTTATATAGTTCTTGGGCATTTGAATTTGTACAGATTACTGCATGGGATAAATCTTTTCTGTGTTGCTGATTTTAAATTAAGCAGGAGGATTTATCCAGTGTCATAATATCCCAAAGATTTAAACAAGTTTCCTCTTAACAATAAAACCGCAGCTCTCTGGAGGTTGATGCAAAAAGATTCTAAGGCACAGCTCAAGCAACAGCAGGGTTGTCTCTTTCAGGCAAAGCCCACAAGATGCAACAACTCCAGGATACCATGGACTTCTGGAACTTCCCTCCCCTTCCCCAACCTTACCACCTGTCAGGTATTCATCATCCACCCCAAACTTCCGCTTTCTGATGCTGAATATTGCATACTCAGCACAAGTCTCAGCTTCATCCCTGTGTCCCCACCTGAATACCATCATGTTGTGCCTGAAATTCAATCGCTCCTTCTGTTGTCTTCATCTCTGCCTTGCACAGCTCCAACACTCCCTCCAGCTGGGCCCCTCCTTCCAGCTTTTTACCTGCACGTAATCCATTCATTAACAACTGTCGACATGACAATGGTCAACTCAATTTCTCTGCCACCACCTCACCCAATCCAATCTCTCTCCCTCTGCACTGACTGCACTTCACCTTGTTCCTCAATAGAGGATTCCCCAACATAATTGCCGACAGGGGACTCAAATGGGTCTGACCAATCTCCCACACTTCTGCCCTCACCCCCCTCTCTTGCTTCCAGCAACAGCAGCAGGGCTTCCCCTCGTCCTGACCTACCATGCCACTCGCATCCACATCCAGACGATCATAAGCCACAATTTCTATTTCCGCCACCTCCAGCGAGATGCCACCAAACACAATCCAATCCAATCCCATCCTCTCCCTTGTCCGAAGGAACCCTCTGGGACACCCTGGACTCCTCTTCCTTCACTCCCAACACCCTACCCACAGCCCCACCCCCTGCAACTACTGAATGTGTTACACTTGTCCACTGATGTCCTTCCTGCCCAGTATCGAAGAGCCCAAACACACTTGCCAGCTGAAGCAGCACTTTACCTGCACTTCTCAATCTAGACTACAGCATTCACTGCTCATAATGTGGTTACCTCTCCATTGGGGAAGCGAAGCCTAGACTGGGTCACCACTTCAAAGAGCCTCTACGTTCTGCTCGCAAAAAAGACAGCTTGCAGCTGCCTGCCACTTTTACACACCACCCTGTTCCCTGGCCAACATCTCTCTCAGGTTTACTGCAGTGCTCCAGCAAAGCTCAGTGCAAGCTGGAAGTACAAAACCTCATTTCCTGCTTGGGAACCCTGCAGCCCTCTGGACTCTATATTGAGTTCAATGATTTCAGGTGCTGAACTCCCCCCAACTAACCCAGAGCACACACACAGGTCTGGTTAGGACACAGTCTGCCATTACACTCTACCTATTATTAGCCATGAACAGTCTCCATTAACAGCTAATCACCATCCCAGTCAGATGGTTATTGACTCCTTTGTCTGTCCAACTGTAGTTCTCACACTTTCGGCTTTGTTCCCACCTATAGTTTACTCCTTATCCTCTCCCTTCACCTTATCTCCTGCATATAAACAGACATATTCCGAGCTCCCATTAGTTGAGCTAGGCTTTAACTTGAATTTCTTTTCTCAGATGCTGCCAGAACTACTGAATATTTCCAGCAACTTCTGTTGATGTTTGTGAGCAGGCTATCTTTCCCCAATGTCTTAGGCAGTACTTATCTTTCAACCAAGAAATAACATAACTATTCTTCGTGGGGCCCCTCGTGTGTAAACTGCCAATGATGCTTCCTACATTACACTGGGGTCGACTTCAAAAGTAGTTCATTCAAACAAAGTCCTCTGTACTGTCCTTTCTTGATCATGCTTAGTTATCACTGAATTCAATTATATCTTCTCCTCCTGATTTCATGATTTTAATGAACCATCAGAAAGAGAGATCTGTGACAAGACTGACTATTTGCTCTCCTGCCCAGGTTACTGATTTACAGACTATTTTGACACACAATTGAAAACAAATACTGTCAAAACTCCAGATCATCCACTCTCATGCGAACTCCACTCTCACTGGAGATCAGTTATACATGTTGCCAATGGTTTGATTCAGATCAAGCTTACCATTATGTTCTTGAAAGAAATATTTTATTGAAGTTACTCATCTTCTATGCAATAAAATGCATGGATAGGTAAAATAACTTTTTCTGTCTGAGAAGGGTGCACTCATTGGTTGGCAAGTGGGCTAATGAAAAGTATTTGGAGAAAGCAAAGTTATGTGATGACTGACAGTTAGTTAACGACAACTTACTTACATATCACCCAGGCAAATGGATTCTGACTGGTCAAGGCAGTTCCCTGAGAAAGGGTGGTAACTGTTTCGAGTTGAAATAGGTTCAATATGTCTATGCGTAATTTAAATAACGCAATCGTATCTGGGACTTGCCTGAAGTTCCAACACAAGTATCAAGTGAGTTGGCAACTGTTGATAAGAGATAATTATGAGAGACAATATTTACCTTGGTTGACATGAGAGATGCAGCATGTAAAATTTAAGAGAGCTCCAACTCAACTGTTTTTCACATTGAATATTTCAGGGCTGAGCACAACCATAGCTTAGTTTAACAAGCTAGTTATTCCACTCAAATTCAATGTGTCATTTTGGTGCACAAAACTAGAATGATTGCTGCTCATCTTGGAAGATCATATCGGAATGAATTACCTCTTCAGGACTGGAACAATGGAGATAAGATCGGCTCACTTGGAATCTAGTCGACTTTTATTCCCCAACAGGGGCTGAATAATTGGCTCCCCAGTATCTACAATTTCCCATACTGTTCAAAACATGAAAACGGATGACCGGGTTCTTGCATTCCTGGCCTGCAGGCCAGAGATTCAAAGATGCAATGTAGTTTGCAACATAAGCTCAATCCTGGTTAACAATCCACGATGTAAACTACAAAAACACCAGATTTCCAGATCTGACTGACTTCGTATAAGATATTACACAGGGAACACGACGTCAAGCATGAACACGAATAGAATAATTATATATTGGATACACTGTCAATTGGGAAGGCCACCAAACGGCTGCCATATTTTTCTCCGGAGCAGATACTCCATCTGGAGTGCTCTGATGAACTCCTGAAACATGGCTAAAGAAACTGTATGAAATTAAGTCTTGTCATTGCAAGAATATGAAAATTAATTCAACAAAATAAGGGAGAATTCACTCCCAATTCCCTGGAAAAAATTTTTAGGCATTTTATTTGTAGAAAAGAATGGCATGGCTATCAGCAATTATGAACTAAGTCAATCAGAGTCCACGTCAACATTTATAATTCTTCTTAGCTCATCCCCAAAGACTCCACATGCAAAATCTTTAAACAAAGTTCGTGCTTCCAGAAGCAACAGGGAAAACATCTTACAACAGCTCCTTGAGTTGCGTGCAGATGTCAGCACATCATAGCCAGTTACCCAGCTGCGGTTTGAGGAGGAAAGATGGTTGAGCCTTTTGGACAAGTCAGGTCATGCATGATAGACTTGCATTTCTCTTCTAACAGCAACTGCCAGTTAGCAGGAAGCTACTGCATTTTCATTAAAAGCGTTACCAAAGCTTTGGCCTCACTGAAAATATACTAAATCAGTGATTTGGAATGGCGCTCATTGTTACAATGAAAAAAAACTAAAAGAATAAAATAATAAAAACCACAACACCCAGCCTATCTTCTCCAGCCATCTCCTTTATAGTAGCAAAATATGTAAAACATACTGGGACAGTCAAGTAGCCATGAACCAAATTTAAGTCATGCCTAGATTGTCCATTCCCTCTACCTTAATTCTCCGTCCGCTTTGAAATAAAGGTCGACATTCCAAAGTAAACTGCGAGACATTATGATTTCAGCTTAATAAGTCAGAGCCCAATTTTTTTCCCTTTGATTAGGGAAAATACCTTAACCTTTGATTATGCAAAATACTGCAGATGCTGTAAATCTGCAATAAAAAAAAACAAATGCTCAAGCAGCTCAGGTCTTGCAGCATCTGTGGAGAGAGAAACAGAGTTGAATGTTTCAAGTCCAAAATGATTCTCCAAGAGTTGCTCTGCTTAATTTCTGAAGACTCAATTTCTTGAGTCCTCACCAGACTTGTTCCATGCCAAAAAAAATCAACTCGAAGGCTGTTCAAGAATTTTGTGCTTTGTGCTATTCTGACTAATTGGATCCCAGTTGACAACAGAACAGAACAGTTTGAGTCACAAATTCTTACTGCCCCATACCTGCTCTTCTGGACCCTATCCATTAATTGGGGTTCTGTCAAACACTGCTAGCCTCACTTATAATTGATTCCGGAACAAGTAATACAACACTCAAGCATTTTTTTATTCCTGATATCTTGCCTGAAAACTCCAAAAGGTGCTGAGCTGCTATTTTTAACCTCTGTTTAAGCCAACATTCTATCACAGACACATCATGGCAGCATGACACAGTTGTCTGCTGTCTCACCTCATCGTTTTTATTTGTTATGCTCCTTTGCCTTTCCATATATACCTTTTAACTAACAAATACTTGTCCTGCTCATTTGGTCAGCTTTGCTGCTTCCGTATTTGAGTCATACTCTAATTTTCCATTTGCCCATTCGCTCTGAAATTATCTTATTTGAATCAGCCCTCAGGCTCCCACTCTCCTCCCAACCTAATTTAAACCCCTCCCCAGAAACGCTCGAGAAGTTCCCAGCACAGATATTCATCCTTGTCCTGTTTAGATGCACTGTGTACTTGAACAGAGCCCACCCAGAACATGCACCACTGCTTCAGAAACATTATGCCCTCGCTCCTGTTTAATCATCTAATTCTTCTGGCTCAATACACACTGTCATATGGAACTGGAAATTATCCTAGTTAAGGGTAGCATAAAAGCCCTTCATAGCCATTGGCTATCTCAAATTTTAATTGAACAGAAATGTCTGAGCAAGCTCCCTGTGATCACACTCATCATCATGATTTCCCAGTTCATCAAAAATATTTCATTTTCAAACAAGGTTCACTTGTTAGTTGAGTTGATGAAAGTAGACTGTAATTGACTATTCTGTCACAGAGTATTTGAAGTTCGATTCCAGGTCTGTTACACTTTCAGCCAGATTTGCTCGTTAATGCATGGCACTGAGCTTCCACATATTTGGGTAGAGATCAAAAGAAAAGGAAAAAAAAGTGATCAATTATTCTAGTCGGGTTGAAAACATGGTGACTTCTCCATCACCAAAGCTTTACATGTGGTTAGGGAATTCCATTTTTGGATAATGCCTGTCTGTCTATATTTGATATCTAAATTCACATGGCAAAGTGTTACTTGTCTCTGCCAATAAATGCATCTTGGAAACAGTGGCACGACACCACAACACAAATCCACCTTCAAAAGGTAAGGAAGTGTCATGCAAATGATACATTCAAGCACCTGTGCAGAGACAGTGACAAACTAAAGTACATAGAAGCTTATGCCACCAGATGAATGGCAGAATGGGACAAGATAACCACTTGTACTGAAGTAAAATAGTTATTTCAAGGTAATTGATGCTTACATTGTAAAGGATAGGAAGTGAAACTGCAAAAGATGATCTCAAAGGGAACAGTCTGATTAATGAATCAGCATAGAAGAAAGACCCTTCAGCCCAGAGTCCATGCTGATCAAAAAGCAGCCACCTAACCTTTTTGATCCCATTTTCCAGCACTTGGCCCAAAACCTTGTCAGCTTGGCATTGCAAGTGTACAGCTAAATACTTTGTAAAACTTTGAGGTTTTTTGCATCTACCACAAATTATAGATTAGATTACTTAGTGTGGAAACAGGGCCTTCGGCCCAACAAGTCCACACCGACCCGCCGAAGCATATACTACCCAGACCTATACTCCTCCATTTACCCCTTCACCTAACACTATGGACAATTCACCTAACCTGCACATCTTTTGGATTGTGGGAGGAAACCGGAGCACCCGGAGGAAACCCACGCAGACACGGGGAGAATGTGCAAACTCCACACAGAGAGTCGCCTGAGGCGGGAATTGAACACAGGTCTCTGGCGCTGTGAGGCAGCAGTGCTAACCACTGTGCTACCGTGCCAGCCACAGCAGCACGTTATAGGCAGCAAGTTCCAAATTCTCACCAGCCTCTTGGTGAAAAAATTTTTTTTTGGCACTCACACGAAACCCTTGCCTCAAGGTTGCAAGATTTGTAGCTCTGGTGCTGGCTGTTGTTGTGGGTGTGCTTGCCAAGCTGGAAAGCTGATTTGCAGATAGTTCGTCCCCTGTCGAGGTGACAACTTCAGTACTTTGGAGGCTCCTGTGAAACACTGCTGCACAGTGTCTTCTGGAATTTATTTGGTTCTGTTCCTGCTACTTCCAGTTGCTTGTTGGAGTGGCCAGTATTCGCCAAGAATGGATATCCCCACAAGTTTATCTGCAGATGCCTAACAGACAAATAACACGACAAAGACATGCCATGACCTAACTCACTAGGCACGCTACCTTATGCAAAAAAAATTCTGAACTGACAGCTACACTTCTCCAACCACTAGGATTCAAGACACCTTCGCTCACACGACTCACCAGCACAAAAGACCCTATACCCATCATGTGCAAGACAAAGGCAATTTACAAAATTCCATGCAAAGACTACATGAAACATTAAATAGGAAAAAACGGGCAGACAATTAGCAATGTGCATTCACGAACACCAACTTGCCACTAAATACCATAACCAGATGTTCCTCGTAGCCACATACAGATGGCAAGGACCACACATTTGACTGGGAGAACACAACAATCATAGGACAAGCCAAACAGAGGAGAACCAGAGTTTTTCCAGAAGCACGGCACTTTTCCACGGACTCCATTAACAAGCACATACACCTCAACCCAATATACCTGCCACGAAAACAAACAACTGGAACCTGCAACCAGAAGTCGCAGGAATGGAACCAAATAAATTCCAGAACACACAGTACAGCAGCGTTTCACAGGAGGCTCCAAAGCATTGAAAATATCGCCTAGACAGGAGATGAAGGGTCTGCCAAACAACTTGCCAGCTCGGTGAACATAGTCACAACTGTGACTCCCTGCCTCTTAAATTAAATCCATGCTCCTTTGTCAGTGATTGTTGCATCAACGGGAAAGGTTCCTTCCTGTCCACCCTGTTAAAGTCTTCTAATTTTATACATGTCAATCATGTCCCTCCTCAGTCTCCTCTGCTCTGAGGAAAATAACCCCAATTTCTCTTCCTAACGAGGTCTGTCCAGCACAGGCAACATCCTGGTAAATCTCCTCTCTGGCGCAATCATATCCCTCCTATAGTGACGATTCCAGAACTGCACACAATACTCCAGCTTTGGCCTAACCAACATTTCATGCGGTTAAGACATAATCTCCTTATTCTTAAGTTCTATTTCTTGGCTAATAAAGGCAAGTACCCATGTGCCTCATTAACCACTTCACATGTCCTCCATTAATTTAAGAGACCAGCAGACATCCCCACCAAGATCCCTTTGATTCTCAATGCTTCCCAGGTTCCTCCAATTAATTGCACACTCCCTTGTGTTGTTTCTCTTTCTCAGATGCATCACCTCATACTCATCTGGATTGAATTCCATTTACCACTCATGAGCCGGTCTATATCTTCTTTGATTTTCCCCTATTATATTAAAAAAAAACTTCAGATTTATAACTGTCAAGAATTCTCCAAATTCTGTTTTAAAGCAATCTTGATTTTGTTTGCTCCATTATTGGCAGCTCTTCCTCTTCGTGCTGCTCGTGGTTCAACCTAAAACTTACTTATCTCTTTTCTTTCAAGCCAATTATTAAAACCCACCTGCTCAACCAAGACCACATTCCTGAATATCAAATTTTGTTGGACAATGCTCGTTCAAAGCACCTTGGGATGGTTATCACCACCAAGAGTCCTATCCTTAAAAAACATGATTCGTGGGATGTGGGCTTTTCTGGCTGGGCCAGCATTTATTGCTCATCCTCAGTTGCTTCAAGGACATCATGATGAACTGCCTTCTTGAACAGCTTCAGCCCATTTGGTGTAGGAATATCCACAAGACCAGGAACAAAGGAGTTGCAGGGTTTTGATCCAACGACATCCAAGCAATGATGACACATTTCCAAATCAGAATTCTGAATGGCTTGGAGAGATTCATACAGGTCATGTTCCCATGTATCTAATGCCTATGTCCTTCGAGATGGCATTAGTTGTTGAGTTACAAGATGATGTCGAAGGAGCCTTGGTGAATTTCTGCAGTGAATCTTGCAGATGTTACACGCCGCAGCTGATAGGGTCTGTGGGGGTGGATGTATGTTGATGCAGTCGAATCAAGTGAGCGACTTTGTACTGGAAGGGGTCAAGTTTCTTGAGTGCTGTTAGACTTGGACTTAGTTCCTCCATTCAGGGGGGACAACGTACAGCAAGGTTCCACCACTGGTCCATCATAATCTATTGCACTCCAGCACAAGTTATTCCCTCCCAAAGGTCCTCCCCAAAACGTGCATGGTGTGCTGCGCTTTGGCCAGCCGCATATTTCCCATATGGGTGGTGCCAACCGTACTGCTCTGCAAGGGCAGACTTGGTCTGGGAGAAAAAGCACATGCCCTGTACGGTTTGTCTCTGATGTCCGACAAACATCTGACCAGTCTTCTGCAACACATTTTTATTGGTGATGCTGTCACTCCATGTGATGCCCAGAATCCTATATCAGCAGTGCAAGAGACAATGTGTTCAACCGAGATAACACTTCTATTCTCATCCATACCTTGATGGCTTCGGCTACAATTTCTAATATTAAGGACATGGTAAGTTGAAGCTCCATGGCAGCATGGAGACAATGCAGAGCTGCTCTAAGACTACATCATTTCACTACTTCCGGTATGGATGTCAATCTTTATATCAACTTCCCTGGAGATATTGTTTTCTTAATAGCTGAAATGATTGATGTCATGGCTGTCCTGTTGTCTGATCATGTTGTCTGATCGTGGTCATCTTGAAGCTTATGAGTACACCAATCTTGGCATCACTGCTAAAGACTGGTGGCCATGTTTCACAGCCTGTGCTATTCTTTGAACAGCAAGGCTATATCAAAGAGCGAAACCCAGGTCTGTCAACCAGTGGGTTGCCATAGATGCCAGGACCTACATTCACTGTTTGCTTCTTCATGGTGAAATTGTGTAACTGAGAGGAATAAAAACCTTAAATAAAGGCTGGAAAGCTCCGAAAATGAAGGCATAGGAGTAGAATTTCAAATACAAAAAAAAAGGAGCAATCACATTGTCGAGAATGTACTGTAGCCCCATAATATCCACGAGAAACAGCAGAGCACATATGTCAGTAAAGTTCAGGCAACTAACAGGGTAATAATAGCAGGGGAATTCAACTTCTCCAACATTAATGAGGGTAGTCATAACGTGAAGTGTTTAGAGCCAGAGAGATGTACAGCACGGAAACAGACTCTTCAGTCCAATTCATCCATGCCGACCAGATATCTTAACTCAATCTTGTCCCACCTGCCAGTACCTGGCCCATATCCCTCCAAACCCTTCCTATTCATACACCCAACCTGATGCCTTTCAAATGTTGCAATTGTACGAGCCTCCACCACTTCCTCTGGCAGCTCATTCCATACACCTAGCACCCTCTGTGTGAAAACGATGCCCCTTAGGTCTCTTTTATATCTATCCCCTCTCACCCTGAACCTACAACCTCGAGTTCTGGACTCCCCCACCCCAGGGAAGAGATCTTGTCTATTTATCTATCCATGCCCCTCATGATTTTGTAAACCTCTATAAGGTCACCCCTCAGCCTCCAATGCTCCAGGGAGAACGGCCACTGCCTATTCAGCCTCTCCCTACAGCTCAAATCCTCCAACCCTGGCAACATCCTTTTAAACCTTTACTGAACCTTTTCAAATTTCACAACATTCTTCAGACAGGAAGAAGGCCAGAATTGCATGCAATATTCCAACAGTGGCCCAACCAATGTCATGTACAGCCGCAACATGACCTCCCAACTCCTGAACTCAATACTCTGACCAATAAAGGAAAGCATACCAAATACCTTCTTCACTATCCTATCTACTTGCGACTCCACTTTCAAGGAGCTATGAACCTGCACTCCAAGGTCTGTGTTCAGCCACACTCCCAAGCATCTTACCATTAAGTGTACAAGTCCTACTAAGACTTAATTTCCCAAAATGCAGCACGTCGCATTTATCTGAACTGCACTTCATCTGCCCCTTCTCACATCAGTGGCCCATCTGATCAAGATCCCGTTGTAATCGGAGGTAACCTTTGCTGTCCACAACACCTCCAATTTTGTTGGCATCTGCAAACTTACTAACAATACCTCATGTTCAAATCCAAAATCATTAATATACGTGATGAAAAGTAGTGGAACCAACACAGATCCTTGTGGCACTCCACTGGTCACAGGCCTCCAACCTACACCACCACCCTCTGTCTTCTACCTTTGAGCCAGTTTTGTATCCAGATGGCTCGTTCTCCCTCCATGAGACCTAATTTGACTAACCAGTCTCCCATGGGGAACATTGTCGAATGCCTTACCGAAGTCCATACAGATCACGTCTGCCGCTCTGTCCTCATCAATCCTCTTTGTTACTTAGTCAAAAAACTAATTAAGTTTGTGAGATATGATTTCCCATGCACAAAGCCATGTTGACTATCCCTAATCAGTTCTTATCTTTCCAAATATATGTGCATCCTGTCCCTCAGGATTCCCTCTAACAACCTGCCCACCACTGACATCAGGCTCACCAGTCCACAGTTCCCTGGCTTGTCTTTAACACCCTTCTTAAATAGTGGCACTGCGTTAATGAACCTCCAGTCTTCCGGCACCTCCCTTGTGACTATCGATGATACAAATATCTCAGCAAGGGGCCCAGCAATCACTTTCCTAGCTTCCCAGAGTTTTAGGGTACACTGATCAGGTCCTGGGGATTTATCTACTTTTATGTGTTTCAAGACATCCAGCACTTCCTCCTCTGTAATGTTTTTTTTTTTCAAGATGTCACCACCTGTTTGCCCACATTATATATTTTCCATGTCCTTTTCCACAGTAAACGCTGATGCAAAATACTCATTCAGTATCTCCCCCATCTCCTGCAGCTCCACACAAAGGCCACTGTGCTGACCATTGAGGGGCCCTATTCTCTCCCTAGTCACACTTTTATCCTGAATGTATTTGTAAAAACCCTTTGGATTCTTCTGAACTCTATTTGCCAAAGCTATCTCATGTCCCCTTTCTGCCCTCTGCATCCAGAACAGTTATTTAATCCAATACACAGAAGTCCCTAAAAGAGAGGGGACAGTCCTGGACTTAATTTTAGTTAATGACGCTGGACTAAGTGGTTGAAGTATCAACAAGGGAGCATTGTGCAGACAATCACCATAACTCAAGATTGTTACAGAAAAGAGCAATGATGGGCTTGAAATCAAAATTCTCAACTTAGTGGGAAGGATGATTTCAAGATAATCAGATAAGATTTGGTGAGAGTAGAATGCGAGTAGTGTGAGGATGCTGCTTCTTTAACAAGCTCATGTTGCCCTTGGAATTTTTCAAAAGGGGTCACAAAGACAGAGGTTCAGACATGTCTGGAAATATCTACTGGAGAAGGCCTTTGAATTTTTCTTTTCAAATGCTTGTAAAATGAGAGTAGCCAGTTCTCCCAGTTCAGGGTTTGGTTTGATTTGAGCAAGCAGTCTGTTTGAAGCTGCTGGTCAAGTTTTAGCTGGGACAAAGTTCCGGATTCTCTCCCTGACATCTTTCCTGTAAGAACCTGTGTATGATATTGAGGTGTGTGTGTGTGTGGGTGTGTGTGTGGGGTGGGGGGGGGGGGGGGGGGGGGGGGAGGAAAGAGGGGGAGGAGAGAGGGATAATGGGGATGTTGCAAATAGTTGGAACAGCATCATGAAGTCACAATTATGTCGAATCAATGTTTAGAGATATCAAGTTATCCTGAATTCTGTTCTCGTGTTAGTGTTTCATTTGGGAGTCCATAACGAAAATCTGTTTTGTTTAAAACTGAGTGGTTCAGCCAGCTGCATCATGCCTGGAATAACCACTTTACACCTGCTAAAAAATAAAACTAGAAAAAAGTTAGAGTCTGGGCTGCTTTCTTGAAATGTTTGCAATTGTCTCACCAGTATAAAGGAACAGTATCACATCAACCCCCGGTTTGACTTAAAGCATCAAACAAAAGGGGCTCAATTGTGAATAGTTGTTGCTTAATGTTCACTTTTAGAGTTAAAAATAAAATGACATTATTTTCTTTAAATAGTGGAATTTAGGAGCTCTCTGTCACTCATATTTCAACAGATTACGAACTGAGGTGAGGTTTTCTGGTGTTTCGCTTAATGAACAGAGGCGCTCACGGCTGTGTGGCAACACTGCCAAAAGCATTAAAAAAAAAAAGAACATTGGGAAATATTAGCACAATTGTGAACTTCAGATGAGACCTTAAAGCAAGATTAAATATGCTGATTGAAAACACTATTGACATGTAAGCGTCAAATGCTGCAGGGGCTGAAACAAAACAATGTTAGAGTTCCAATTAAGACATCGTGCAAAAAGAAAAAGACTCTCCGTGAAATAGTTTTATTGGCCATAGATACTACAATCTCAAAGTACAGTTCAGTTATGACCTCAACTTTGGGATGCATAAGTCTTGCCTGTAGGAGTGAGAGAGTTTTATTCTTGAATCAGTTCCAACGATGAATTCTTCTGATAAAGGTCCACAAACTACCAGATTTATTGATTTTAAATAGGTCACACCCTGTAGCTGGTGACAAGGCCACTACCACAAATTGTTACATCGAATTTATCATGCAAACACAATCTGGAGTATGCCAAAGTTCAAGAGAAAGCAGATTGAGCCTTTTTGACAAAGTGGGTGGCAAAAGGTGAACTCAGTATACAAAGATATGTGGAGAGTTGCTGGATTGCAGTTTGTCAATGCAAAATAAAGGATCCCTCTGAGACTTCCTCTCGGTAGTGTCCTAGGCCCAACAACCTTTGGTTCCTCCATCAATGACATCCCTCCATTATAAAGGTCAGGTGGGGGAATATAAGCCAATAATTGCACCATTCAGGAATCCTCACATAAAGACATAACCCGTGTCCAAATGCAACAATACCTGGAAAACATTCAAGCTTGGGCTGACAAGTGGCAAGTTATATCCTTGCCATACAAATGCCAGGCAATGACAATCTCACCATTGCCCTTTGACATTCAATGGTATTATCATGAAAGCCTTCATTGTCAACATTGACGGTTACCATGAACCAAAAACTCAACTGGACATGGCACATAAATACAGTAGCTGCAAGCACAGGTCAGAAATTAGGAATACTATGGATTGTAACTTAATGCCAGACTCCCCAAAGCCTCTTCCTCATATACAAGATAAAAGTTTGGGGTGCGATGGAATACCCACCATTTTCCCGAGTTACAGACCCAATGATACTCAAGGACCTTGACAGGATCTAAGAGCAAGCAGCCACCTTGACTGGCTCCACATGGACTCCACCAGCAACTCTCAGGAACAACAGTGTGTACCATCTAAAAGGTGCACTGCAGAAATTCAAAAGATCCTTATACTGCACCTTCCAAACACATAACCATATGTATCGAGAGGGACAAGGGCAGCATATAAATGGATACACCACCACCTGCAAGATCATCTCCAAGCCACTCACCATCCAGACTTAGAAATAAATCACAGTTGCCTCACTGTCGCTAATTAAAACGCAGGAATTCCCTATGGAAAGGCATTGAGAGCACATGGATGACAGCGGTTCAAGACGGCATGTCACCACCATCTTCTCAATCATAACTAGGAAAAGGCAATAAATGCTGACCAGCCAGCAAAGCCTATGTCTCATGAGTGAATAAAAGGCAATTTCATTTCTTCATGGTAGCCACTTCCAGGCTCCGGTTCAGCCAGAGCATGACTTGGGAACATATTTTGTATTGAAACGCAGTTATGCACGTGTATACACACACACACACACACACACACACACACAAAGGGACAAGTGTAAACAGTGAAAAAAAGTATTGACAGATGGGTTGTGCTAGCTCATCAGGATCACACATTAGTGAGGGAACTTAAACACTTATAGACTAATGCAAGCTCAATTTGTAGGAAAACTACGAAAGTCAATTTAACTCACCACTCTTCTCTGGTTCCTCAGGGGCAGTGCCTGCAATGCCACTGTTTTCCAGGCCATAGGAAGGATCCACTTTCCCAGAAGAGCGAGCCATCTCTTGCACTTTCTTCACATGAGCCTCCACCAGTTCAACTGGCACCTCTTCCCTTACATGAGAAAATTCCTCTGTCAAGATAAATGCAATTATTTGCACACTTTGCTGGCAATTAACAATTTACCCTGCAGAATTCAAAGAAATGATGATTCTCAGCTATTCACTGAACTAAATATTTAATTTAATATCTTAGTGACCTCTTTTCAAGCACCATAACAAATGCACTCAACAGTGCCTCTTACACAGTAACCTACCAACTGATTAAAATCTGACACCTCATATTTTTACAAATGTACCATACTTTGTTGCAGAACAAGCTTAAGATTGGGGGTCAGTTTTAAGGGACAAAATCAATAAGGGCTTTTGAAGGATGAAACAAAGTTTGAACTTGCTACCTTGGAAATGATTGGATAATTTAAGTTTTCCAGTTACAATCATAGACAATTATTACAAAAGGATATCCTATCAAGAGATATGAACAAGGGTGAATAAAAGTAGGCTCAGATACAATTCACCCACGATTAATTTGAGAAACAGACTAAAAAAGGTCTGAAATAGTTGCTCCTGCTCCTCTGGAACTTGACTCATACTTTCAAATTTTTTCCAAAGGGAACTTTTGGAGATATACAAGTTCAAACACAGTAACTACATGCATTACTGTCAGAATTAAGATGATTTGCTTTCACACAGCAGCCCTCTCACAACATCTCTGCTCACTTCATGAGGTAACGTATACAAAGCTGAATGGAGAGCATTCACAAGTATAGTTGAAAAAGCGGGGTCTTCAGGGAACTCTGAAGCAAAGAGACAACAAGGCCAAGTTGCTTAAAAGACAGAATGCCAAGGATTCCAAATATAGAAACAGGCAACCAGATTTAAAGGACTGGAAACTGCAGGTGAAGATCAATACTAAGAAATCTTCAACACCCCTCAAATACTTGCATCACTTTGAAAGTCCAGTGATCACTGGGATCTATCCCCTGCAATTGGCTCTGACAGTAAATATAGGCCACCACAGTTGGATACTCAGCACCTCAAAAATTTCAAACAGATGCACTCACTTCCAAATGAAAGGTACAGAACAGTCTGAAACAAATGATCCCATTTATTCAATTACTCTTGCAGCCAAGACCAGCTTCTCATTAATCTGTCATAATCATGAGTGGCAGAGCAAAGGTGGACAGCTCATTAAACAGGAAAGCTCTGACAAGATCAAACAAGGACAATGCTCCTTTGTCTCATTAATATTGAAAAGGCATTTACACCAAAATTTGATCATGGTAGCATTGCAAATGCACATCTTTACCATCAAAAAAGTAGTATTTTCCTGAACCCTAATCTCCCACAAAGACATAGGGAAAAAAAGCATATGGATTATTTTTATCCAATCTGTCCCTCCCGCTGGGGAGCAAGGAAGTCTGATATGATGTGAGAGCATAAGTTGGGAGCACAAGCTGTCAGGGAAGGATGTCGTGGAAATGTGGAACTTTTTCAAGGAACAAATACGACGTGTCCTTGACATGCATGTACCTGTCTGGCAGGAAAGAGATGGTCGTGTGAGGGAACCTTGGTTGACGAGGGAGGTTGAATGTCTTGCAAAGAGGAAGAAGGAGGCTTACATAAGGTTGAGGAAACAAGGTTCAGACAGAGCGTTGGAGGGATACAGGATAGCAAGAAGGGAGCTGAAGAAAGGGATAAGGAGAGCTAAGAGAGGGCATGAAAAATCTTTGGCGGATAGGATCAAGGATAACCCCAAGGCCTTTTATGCGTATGAGAGAAACATGAGAATGACAAGAACGAGGGTAGGTCCGATCAACAACAGTAGTGGGAGACTGTGTATTGAGTCGGAAGAGATAAGAGAGGTCTTGAATGAGTACTTTTCTTCAGTATTTACAAATGAGAGGGACCGTATTGTTGAAGAGGAGAGTGTGAAACGGACTGGTAAGCGAGAAGAGATACTTGTTAGGAAGGAAGATGTGTTGGGCATTTTGAACAACTTGAGGATAGACAAGTCCCCCGGGCCTGACGGGATATATCCTAGGATTGTGTGGGAAGCAAGAGAGGAAATTGCAGAGCCGTTGGCAATGATCTTTTCGTCTTCACTGTCAACGGGGGTGGCACCAGGGGACTGGAGAGTGGCGAATGTTGTGCCCCCGTTCAAAAAAGGGAATAGGGATAACCCCGGGAATTACAGGCCAGTTAGTCTTACTTCAGTGGTAGGCAAAGTAATGGAAAGGGTACTGAGGGATAGGATTTCTGAGTATCTGGAAAGACACGGCTTGATTAGGGACAGCCACCATGGATTTGTGAAGGGTAGGTCTTGCCTTACAAGTCTTATTGAATTCTTTGAGGAGGTGACCAAGCATGTCGATGAGGGTAGAGCAGTGGATGTGGTGTACATTGATTTTAGTAAGGCATTTGATAAGGTTCCCCATGGTAGGCTTACGCGGAAAGTCAGGAGGCATGGGATAGAGGGAAATTTGGCCAGTTGGATAGAAAACTGGCTAACCGGTCGAAGTCAGAGAGTGGTGGTAAATGGTAAATATTCAGCCTTGAGCCCAGTTACAAGTGGAGTTCCGCAGGGATCAGTTCTGGGTCCTCGGCTGTTTGTAATTTTTATTAATGACTTGGAAGAGGGAGTCGAAGGGTGGGTCAGTAAATTTGCAGATGATACGAAGATCGGTGGAGTTGTGGATAGAGAGGAGGGCTGTTGTCGGCTGCAAAGAGACTTAGATATGGTGCAGAGCTGGGCTGAGGAGTGGCAAATGGAGTTCAACCCTGTCAAGTGTGAGGTTGTCCACTTTGGAAGGACAAATAAGAATGCGGAATACAGGGTTAACGGTAGGGTTCTTAGTAAGGTGGAGGAGCAGAGGGATTTTGGGGTCTATGTTCATAGATCTTTGAAAGTTGCCACTCAGGTGGATAGAGCTTGTAAGAAGGCCTATGGTGTATTAGCGTTCATCAGCAGAGGGATTGAATTCAAGAGTCGTGAAGTGATGTTGCAGCTGTACAGGACCTTGGTTAGGCCACATTTGGAGTACTGTGGGCAGTTCTGGTCGCCTCACTTTAGGAAAGATGTGGAAGCTTTGGAGAGGGTGCAGAGAAGATTTACCAGGATGTTGCCTGCGTTGTGGAAAAAGGAAAAGTATCAATAAAAGAAAACTTCTTTTAAAAAAAATACTTGTTCATGTCGCAATGGGATCACCAGAACAGTTAACATTTCCAGCTCACCTCCAGTTAGACTGGAGGACTCCACTGATTCATTTCTGGAACCACAACATTCTGGCTGTTGCAGAACACCATCAGCACAGAATCTGGTTCCAGAAGTTTGACTAAAGTACTTTGTGCTTCGGATAAAAACTTTAAAGGTAGTTTATTTTAATACATCTGCTACTCATGCCCTTATAGATGGTAGAGCAAAAAGGTTTGGAAGATGCTGCCCTTCCAAGAGTTTCAGATGTGCATCTTCTATGAAGTCAGTCAATTTTAAGAAGCTGGTTGAGGAGCCAAATAAGCTCCTGTAGCCTGGATTCTGTTAGGTTCTTGATTGGTATTGGAGCTACATGTCTAATTAAATGGACAATATGCCATCGCATTCCATACATGTGACATCTTGGGGCTGAGACGGTACACAGCCATATCCTTTGTGCTGGGCAGTAACCCGACCCTGCAAGGTTCTCTCTTGATTAACATTGTCCCCAAGTTTGTTCAGATTCCTTGATGCTACAGTCATTCAAAACTTGCCTTTATGACAAACAGTCACTCCCATTTCACCTAGTGAATTCATCTTCACTGACCATGTTTCGGCCATGGTTGCAGTGAGGACTGAAGCCATGTGGGCCTTGTGGAACACAGCAATGAGTGGTTACTGCCAGGAGAGTGACATTGACAGTTGTTATGAAATAAGTGGGTATCCAAATGTTAACTTTAAGTTACTAAGTGGACGCATACAAATACATCTTTAACTTTTAAGTAAAGGACAGATGGTAAGCAAAGGGAACCGGACACACTTTTTGCACCTACAATAATCAGGAAGCTCATTCACAGCCATGTCGTCTTGAGAACTTGGAGGTCACACATCTGAGCTGGAGAATATGCTAAGAGTTTGGTACTACTGAACTGAGTCAGAGTGTTTAACTTGGCTGACAGCAGCTGTTCCCTTTGGTCACAAATCATTTCAACAAGGTGCATCAGATCAGAACCCATTATAAGTCATCCTTACAGTTTTGGGAGAGTTTCTCAAGAGAAATTCACTGTAATCCACCCCACCCCCGCTTGCGAGAAAATTACAACGGTACTGTGAAGACACTCTGGTAAGAATAGAGTAGGAGTGAGCAGAATAACATGGGAATCATTTTGGACAGCGCATTACTTATTTTTTTTGGAGGCATTTAATTGCTGCTTTCCCCAGGTAAAGGTTTAACAATCTGCAGAGCTGTCAGCCTTTTGTGTCTCTTCAGAAGTATGCATGCATGTGCTAGCTTCTTATAGAGACAAGTACACCAAATATTTCTTCACCACAGGAATATTGGGGCACTGATCACCCACAAAGAACACAAAAAAATGTAGTGTCAAGTAGAAATCCCATATCGACCGCAAAGGATCACGTAATCCAATTAGGATGACAATTAGAAAAGAAAGAAAAAAAAATGGGGCAGATCTCAAAAGTACATGAATCTGCAAGTTGCGAAACCACATCTAACAAGTTAACAGGAGATAAACTAATCTGATTTATCCAAAAACCTTTTGTCAAACTGTTTATATGTTTGTTTAAGTAAGTTTGTCTTGAAAATGAATGAATTATTTACTGTCAACTGAGGAAAATCAAGCTAATTCTGAATACTGAACTTCACAATCAGAATTACATAACTGGTCATATCAACCTGGCTAAATTAAAACTGGTTTGATTTGATTTAGTGTAATCATGTGCATAAATACAGTGGAGAAAGTGAGGTCTGCAGATGCTGGAGATCAGAGCTGGAAATGTGTTGCTGGAAAAGCGCAGCAGGTCAGGCAGCATCCAGGGAACAGGAGAATCGACGTTTCGGGCATAAGCCCTTCTTCAGGCTTATGCCCGAAACGTCGATTCTCCTGTTCCCTGGATGCTGCCTGACCTGCTGCGCTTTTCCAGCAACACATTTCCAGCTACATAAATACAGTGTAAAGCTTTGTTTGCAAACAGTACAGACAGATCATAGCAAGCAAGGTCATGCATATCGTGGGTGCTCAGAATAAGGCATATGAGTTAGACTGCTCAGGAGATGCATGAAGCGAGACCAACATTAGCTCAAGTTAGAGAGTCCTTTAATCAGTCTAATAATGGCAGGAAAAAAGCTGTTCTTGAACCTGTTGGTGTTGGAGTTTAAGCTTCTGTATCTTCTGCCTGACAGAAAAGGTTGTTGGAGGAGAAAGTGAGGTCTGCAGATGCTGGAGATCAAAGTTGAAACTTTATTGCTGGAACAGCACAGCAGGTCAGGCAGCATCCAGGGAA
Source organism: Chiloscyllium plagiosum (assembly GCF_037043375.1). NCBI lineage: Eukaryota > Metazoa > Chordata > Chondrichthyes > Orectolobiformes > Hemiscylliidae > Chiloscyllium > Chiloscyllium plagiosum. The sequence goes on from NW_028270142.1 coordinate 108,560,447, forward strand.
CAGGAGATTCAACGTTTCGGGCACAGGCCCTTCTTCAGGAAAAGGTTGTTGGACAGCATTACAGATGGGTGGAGTCTTTGATGTTGACAGCCTTTCCACAGTAACAAGATGTGTAAATGAAGCCCACGGATGGAAGGTTGGCTTCCATGATGGTCTCAGCTGTGCTCATAAACTTCTGTAGTTTTATTTTATATAGTCCCAGGCAGCACAGCTGGCGTACCAATCTGTTACATACCCAGATAGCATATTTTTGATGATGCATCTGTAAAAGTTGGTGAGGGTCCTTTGGGACGAGCCAAATTTGCTACGCTGCCTGAGGAAGAGGTGTTGCTGCGCCTTTTTGACAGTCACATCTATGTGGGAAGTTCAGGACAGGTTACCAATTATCGTCACTCCCAGGAACTTGACTTTGTTTTGACCAGAAGAATGGGACTAGAAATATCCTGGTGTCCTGAATTTCCTTCACCTCTATTAATCATTTTTAAATGGACACAGTGATTCCTCCACCCTATCCTTGCTTCCTGTCCTTCTAAATTATCACACATGCTTCTATAGTCAGTTGCGAACTCAGGTCATCCTGCAACCAAATCTCAGTAATCGCCACTACATTGCACTTGTTTAAGCCCATTTGTAATATTAGTTCTTCTGTTTTGTTTTGAAAAATAATGTTAAGCTTTGTCCTTCATTATTTTTGTATCATTTATATTTTTATTCTTTGCCCCTTCCTGCTATTGTCAGTTTATATTTTCACAAATTCTCCCAACTCTGGCTACTTTTCCACATGGTCAGGTGGAATTGCATGATCCATATGAATACTGTGGCTACAAGATCTTTCCACCAAAGGTCCTCAATCAGCACCTTTCTCGCCCACAACCACTTCTATGGAGGAGGACACGGACAGCATTACTTGCAAGCTCCCCTTCAAGCGACTCACCACTCTGATTTGGAAATACAGAGGAACCTCAATTATCCGGCATTCGATTATCCGAATTTCAGATGATCTGAACAAGATCACAAGGTGCCAAAGCATGGCTAAACTGTGTTATCCAGCGTTCGATTAACCAAACGAAATGCTCCACGCCCATGGCCTTCAAATGATAATGGTCCCTCTGTGTACAGCCTTCCTTCACTAAGTGGGTCAAAATCCCGGAATTCCCTCCTGAAGAGCATTGTGGTTCGACTTACAGCAGATGAAGGCAGCAGCTTACCAACACACTCTCAAGAGGAATCAGGGAGGGGCAATAATTGCAGGTCCAGCCAGCAATACACACATCTCAAGTCAGAGACTCGGAATTTGGTCGCAAGTAACTCACCACCTGACTTCAAATCCTACCCACCATCAATAAAGACACAGTCAGGAATGTGATGGAATACTTCCCATTTGGCTGGATAAGTGCTGCTCCAACAACACCGAAGAAGCCTGGCAGTCAAGAATATAGCATGCTGCTTGATTTGTACCATAGTCACAAAAATTCTCTCTCCACCACCAGCAGCAGCAGCAGTTTTACATAACAATTACAAGAAGCTGTACAGAAACTCACCAAGGCTCCGTAGACAGAACCTCAAACCCACAAGAATGACCAAGTACAAGAGCAGCAGATTCATGGGAATACCACAATTTGCCAGTACCACTCCAAGCCATTCAACAGCTTCACCAGAACGAGAGAAAGAACCAGGAGAGTCACCAACGAGAAGAAAAAGATGAGGATTCTGCAAATCTGCAAGAGGGTGACTGAGAATGGGGACTGCAATTTCATAAAGTGTGTCAAAGAGAACAGTGTCAGAGAACAGCACTTCCAGATTCTCTGACAGAAAACACCAGCAGAGGGAGATAAATAAGAAAACAGCAGCCAAGAACTTCCTCAACCCTGCTTCTACCTGTCAGAGCTGAACTGCAACATCAAAAGAACACAGATAGGTGATTGGTGGGTATTTCTTCCATCTCTCCCATGATTGGCCAAGTGGTTGAAACTAGTACACATCATTTCAGGTCAAAAAAAAGTTAATAAGTTCACTTTTAAACCATTTTAAATTAATTACATAGAAGAAATGGGTCAGCAGGCAATGCGTTCCAACTCCAGCACGTTGGAACTGCTGGAATCCACGATACCAGAGCAGCAATTGTTGGTTGCTGGAGGACCCTGGGGCCCGTGCTTATTCTGACATATATTTGTGATCAGGATCATGGCATTCAGGAGAGAATTTCAAAGATGACACAGAACTTGGAAGGATTGTAACTGTGAGGAGGGTAGTATAGAACTCCAAAAAGAATTGATAGAGTGATCGACTGGGCAAATAGATGGCAGCAGAGAAATAAGAAAAGACGCACTTTGGTCAGGAGAACACAAAGTCAAGTTAAAATAAGAGGTACAATTCAAAAGGAGGTACAGGAGCAAAGGGACCCAAGATATATCTGCACAGTTCATTACGGCAGAAGGATAAGTGGAGAAGGATTTAATAAAGGACAGTTATAGTAAGCTTTATTAATGGGGACACAGAGTCCAAGAACAAGGAGGGGAGGTTGAATTTGACACTGGTTGGAATATCTCAATGGAGTATTGCGTACAGTTATGGGCTCCATCTTATTGGAATGGTAAAATGCTTTGGAGAAAGTGCAGAAACGATTATAATCACAGCTCCAGCTGAGAAACTTCAACCATGAGGACAGATGGAAGGAGTTGGGACTGTTCTCCCCAGAGAGAGGGTGGGTGGGAGTACAAAAGATTTCCAAAATTATGAGGCATATGAATAGAGTAGATAGGCAGAAGCTTTTCCTGTTTTTCGAAGGAACAAGAATGAGAGGGCATTGACTTGAAGTAGTGAGAGCAGTGTGAGAAAAAAAAAACTTTTTCACAAAATATATTTTGGATATGAAATGTACTGCCTGAAAAAGTTGTACAGATAGGTTCAATTGAGGCATTCAACAGGGCATTGATAATTATTTGGATAGAAATGCTGTGCACAGAATTGGGAAGTAGTAAGAGAGATTTGCACTAGGTTATGATACTTGGTTGAAGAGCCAGTGCAAGCATAATAGGCCGAATGGCCTCTTTCTGCAGTATAACAGTTCTGAGATTCTGTAATAGTTAAAAAGTCAAAGATTAATGTTCTTGATCTGAATGCACAAAGTATTTGTAACAAGATAGGTCAGTTGACAACACAATTAATATCACTTGATAGCTATGGGACTGTAAAGTGACCATGAATGGGAACTTAAAATTCAAGTGCATCTGACTACTGGACTATTTGACCAACAGGCCAACAAGATAGGGGAACATTCTTGGAAAAGGATGGTATAAACTGCAGGGTGAACAGTGATGGAACTGCAATAGATTGTTCAGTGGAATCAGTGGAGGAAGTGAGGAATAGCAAGACAAATAAGTCATAGGAGGGAACAGTCAATTGGCCCTCGAAGAGTTGCTTCACTGTGGGATAAAGTATAAATTGGGAATCGATGGAGGCATGCACAATGGGCAACATAATTTTTATGGGTGCTTTTAATTTGCATATTGGATTGGACAAATCAGGTGGACAGGGCCAAGAGTCAAGATGAAGACCATAAAACACAGGAGCAGATCTTAGGCTGTTCGGACCAATGGATCTACTCCACCATTCAATCGTGGCTGATAGGTTTTTCAACCCCATTTTCTAATTTTCTCCCTGCAACCTTTGATTCCCTTTGCAAAAAAGAACTTCTCAGTTTTCAATGTACTCAGAGTTGCACAAATTCACCACTCTCTGGCTAAAGATGTTTCTCCTTATCTCAGTTCTCCAAGGTCTTGCCTTCACTCTCAGACTCTGCCCTTGGGTCCTAATCTCTCTTGCCAATGGAAACAAATTCCCAACATCTACTCTGTCCAAGCCACTAAGCATTCTTTAAGTTTCAATCAGATCCCCCGCTTCATCCTTCGAAAGTGCATCGACTATAGCCCCAGCATCCTCCAACATTCCTCCTCTTTTCAGCCTTTCATTCCTGGGACCATTCTCATGGAGTTCCTCAGGACTCGCTCCAGGGCCAATACATTTTTTCCTTATGTATGTCGCCCAAAACTGCTGACAATACTCGAAATGTGGTCTGACCAGAACCTCATAAAGCCTCAAAAGTGTATCTGCTTTTATAATCGAGTCCTCTTGAGATGAATGACAACATTGTATTTGTCTCCCTAACTACCAACTCAACCTGCAAGTCTGCAAGAATCCTGGGTGAGGACTCAGAAGTCTATTTTACTTCAGATTACTGAACTTTGTCCCCATTTAGAAAATCGTCTATGCCTCTATTCTTACTATCAAAGTGTGTGACCTCACATTTTCCCCACATTTTATTGCATTTGTAGAGTGCATCAGGGATTTTGTTTTTCAGAAGAATTTGCAAAACCAACTTGAGAACAAGCTATTTTTGATACAGTCAGATGTAATGGGCTTGGACTGGAAGTATCTCTTAGTTAAAGGTCTCAAATCAGTGTTCTCAACTTAAATGACGGCAGTTGTAAAAGTAAGAAGAAACAATTATCTCAAGCAGGCAGATAATACACCAAGGGCTAAGTCAGTCGATGAACCGTACCACACATTTAAGCAGACTCATAACACTCATTCAAAATTTACATTGATCACGAAGTAGGATTTGATGAGGGCGAAACATCTACGGTTGGCAAAAGTTACACAAAGTGACAAAAACTAGTTGCAATCCAGAAGATTGGGAACTTTAAATCACCAGCGGTGGATGATTAAAACGCCAAAATAAAAAGCGAGAATTTATTGTTAAAGTAATTTGACAGGAAATGTAAAATGAAACTGCAAGAGCTTTTTCAAAACACAAAGAGAATAGCTAAACTAAGTGTGGGACACTTAGATGGTGGTATTAATTATGGGGAACAGAGACATAGCGGAAAACTTAAACCTAGAGTCTGTACTGACCTTCACAACAGAGGACACTAAAGAACACAAACAAATCAGATAAGCAAGGTGCTCACTGGAGGAAAGACCTAGTAGAAGTCTCTACTACAAGGGACAAATTAATGGGTCTTTTTCAGGTTGAAAAGATTTAACTGGGGTCACATCGAGGTGAGTAGAAATCCTTCCCTGAAGGACACTAGTGAGCCAGGTGGATTTTAATGACGATCAACAGTCACCATTAATCTAGTTTCACTTTAGATTTTTATTGAATACAAATTTTATCATCTGAAATGAAATGCAAATCCATCTCACCAGAAATTCAGTCTCGTGTTCTGGATTACTAGCCCAGTGACATTATCACAACACCATCACCTCCCCTGATGCCCCATATCTTAGCACCAGGCAGATAAAACTGCCTTCTGGACTCCTGATGTTTGCTGGAGAGGACAGAGTCCAAGTCAAATCTCCCATGCTGCCACCACATGCCTCTTGCTCCACCTAATCAAATGGTTTCCTGCACCATGATGCCAAAATCTGTTTCATTATTTTACCTCCTAGCCCTCAAACTTACCCAAACATGTTGGAAGTACGCCAAACTTGTGGCACAATTGCTAAGACTGAGGTTCCTCCATTTCCTGCCTCAATTCCAGTCATCCTTTTATGTTCTTGATCCTTTATCAAATCAGAATCACTAACCTAAAGGATGTGACTGCCTCCTGGAACAAGTGTCCATAAACCTTAATCTCTCATTGATGCATCACAGTTTGCAGCTCAACTCCCAGCTCAAAGATAGTTTCACGTGCCAAAGAAACAGCATGAGTGCCTTTGCTCTGGACTGCACTGGCTTCTAAGAGCTCCGTGTCATGCAGCTGCAGTGTATTACCCATTGAGCCATCTTTATTATGCCTTAATTAATATTATAAAATCGATAATAAATAATTTACAAACCTAATAATCCTAATAAAAATTACGGTTCACAAACCTAATATCAATGAAACGTTTCAATTATCAATAAAATTCCAGGGTTTTAAGAATTAAAGCCAGCCAGCAAAATACTCACCACTCAGCTGCTGACCTGCTTCCCTGACAAGTCCCCTCCTCATACAGCTCCCTTACTCAACAAACTCTCAAGTTGATACCTGCATCAGCTGCAGATTATTAATGACAGTTGGTGGAAAAGGGACACAAGATTTCAACAACAAAACACAAGGGACTTGACCCCATTGATGACTATGCCTCCATTCCAGCTGGAATATTGTTAGCAAGCATAAACCATGCAAGCTACTTTTGTAAAGCAAGACAAAAGCTCAAAGAAAATTACAGATGTCGGGTGAATAACAGACAAAAGGTAAAGGAAATCAGCATGAAGCGTGAGGACATATTAGCATCAAAGAATATGGCAGGCAAGTTTAAGACTTACATGAATCTAACAGATTGCAAAGGCAAATTCTAGATATTACTTACCTAAAGCAGCCTTGGCAGCTGCTGCAGCTACTCGAGGATCCACAACGGAGGCCAGGAATGCCACTGTGCTCATGACAGGATTCCCAGACTGGCTGAAAGGAACAGGTTGGAAGGCCAGAGGGCCAAGGGAGGAGTCGGTGTCTTCCAAGTAAGGATCTTCAATGGGCAGTCGCAGGAAATTCAAAATACACTCGTCTTGTGTACGGCTGCCAACATGCTCGGATACTTTATTCCAGTCATCTTTGTACATTTCCAGAGCCTAAAAAGCAAGATTAAGTGAGTTTTGGTTTTATAAAAGTCAATAGCATTTACAAAATATATTTGCAGTTAATGGAGAACTTAGAAAAGTTCAAGGCATGACTCGATGGAGTTCATGCAGCCAAAACCAGAAACTGAAATCACTCAGTTTCATACTCCTCCAGTTATCCAATCAAATTGGATTTTTAAGTAGTAAAGGACAATTTCTTCCTCAGACTTGTTGATGTGTAAAGTTGATAAACATTAATAGTTGGTATATTTTTCTCTTCAAATTTCAGCCAGCAGGTGCACGCTCAAACACCAATAAAGCTCACTTTTCTTCTACCAAAGATAACTGGAGTACTCTTAAGCTGATGCTTGCCCACTGGAGTATCTTCACATCAAGTAACTTCTTCACACCAACATCCAGTTTGTAAAGTTTCACTGGTAATTCAAGAAACAACAACTGTACAATCAATAAGCATGCTAAACTCATGCAATTTTCCTCTGTTGCAAAGCCATTGAATAATTCCACACAGAAAACAATTAATTTAGTGCATCATGTCTGTGGCAGCTTTGATAGGACAAAGGAGTGACACATATAACCTCACTCTGATGAACTTCATTTGGTTTCCAAACGTAGTGTAACTAAAGAGATAGTGGGTTCATTGACACAGAATTTCTGTAATTCATTAACATATCAGAATCTTGTCCAAGGATTAGACGTTAGTAAAAGTAAAAGTAACAAAAGCAAAGAAAAATGTATATCACTTGGCACACCATCAATAAATTCAAAATTTTATAGTTTGAAAATTTAAAATTTTAAAAAGCATAATTTTAAAAAGTGAAACACAATGTTTAGAGGGTATTTGAGGAAAAGTGTTTTCACCCAGGAGAGTGGTAGCTATCTAGAATGCACTGCCTGAGATGGTAGTTGAAGCAGGAAACTTTAACCATTAAAAGTACTTATATGAACACTTATTCCTGCTGAAGGGCTCTTGCCCGAAACGTCAATTTTCCTACCCCACAGATGCTGCCTGACCTGCTGTGCTTTTCCAGCACCACTCTAATCTTGACCTTGAGCACTTCAAATGTCATAACATTCAAGGCTGTAGGCCGAGTGCAAGAGAGAGAGAGTAGCAAAGGTAGTAGTATATTTTTGATGGTAGAGAAGTATAGTAGTATATCTTTGATGAGTAGAAGGGCCTATTTTGTACTGCATGATAGTATGATGGTTAGCATTACACTTATACAGCAAATAAAAAAACACAGTATAATTAAGCAAATTCACTAAGACTATAAAAGATAAATGGTGTTTGCCAAATCTGTTAAAGATGAAACTAGCAAGACTGATAGGAGTCGATGTTGCAGACTTGGATTTTGAAGAAGCATTTGATAAATTGTCACTCAAGACATGATCACACAAAAATAACTCATGGGAGGGGAAAACGTAGTAACACAGATTTAGGATTGTTTACCAGATACAAAACAGTGGGAATAAAAAGGGACATTGGTTAGGACCTTCAGATTGCCAATGAGAGACCCCAAGGATGATTGCAAACAGCTGAGGCTAAGAAATTAAGACTAATAACTTGGTAAGGAGAATGTGTTATATATTCAAGTTCCCATAGGTTGGAAAATGAATGGGGAGGACGACACGAAGAGGCTGCAGAGGGAAAAACACAGGCTAGAAGGGAGAGAGTGTGCAAGATCATGACAAATGAAATAAATTGTGACAAAAGTGTGAAATTATGTTGGAAAGAAAAATAAAAAACAATTTTTAAATGTTGAGGCGAGGAAATATTTGCAGTCAAAAAGGGCCTTGGGCTTCGTATATACAAACATAAAAGTTGGAGGAACAGGAGGCTATTCAGCAAACCATAATCTTAGGATTATCTTGCAGATGAAAAATCTGAATATATTCATGCCCAAATTCAATAACCCAAACCCAAATACAAATAATATCTTGGCAGGAAATTTCTCAACAGAAATTCAATGAGCAATTCAATTGTTCACTCTGAAGTTGCGGGCCCCATTTCGAGATAGCTGCAGGAACCATTCTCCCTGCACCTACCATGTCAAAAACCCGCAAGAACCTTGTTTCAATAAACTCAGTTCATTGTTCTAAAATTAGACCTAACTTTCTCAACATTTTCTCTCAAGACAAGCCCTGCATCAAAGGAGTCAACATCAATCTTCTTCTCTGAAGATCAGAATTGCACACAGTATGAAGGAGGTGTGGTTTCAACCAACATTGAACACTTGTAGCAAAACTACTATACTTTACTTCTCCAGGTGGTTTGTAATAAAGGTCAACAACATTCAAGTGCCTTCTGAATACGTTGTATGAATCATAAAGCAAGAAGACAGGTGCGTGATATGTTAGATTCTGTCAAAGACGCACTGAAGTATCCAGGGAAGAGGACTAATTATAATTGTATATGGCATTGATGAGGCCACATCAGGAGTACAACATGCAGCTTTGGTCTCCTTATCAAAGAGAGAATGTACCTGCACTGCAGGGTAGGCAAGAAAAGGTTTTGGAGACTGGTTCCTCAGATGAGGGGAATGGCCGGAGGACAGTATAATAGGCACATGTCTCCTCGAATGAAGAAACAGGTGATATAATTGAAACATTTAAAATTATTAAGACAACTTCCAGGGTCAGCGTCTTGGTAAAATAATGGCTGCTTATTGATGACTTGATTTTTTACAGTGAGGGAGCAATGTGCTTCCTGGCCAATATGGTCTTGGGTCTGCTGCAGTGCTTAAACGAGGCTCAAGTGAAAGCTGAAAGAACAGCATCTCACTATCCATTTGGAGACGATGTTACCTTCAGGACTCAAATGATGAGTCCAATAATTTTATAGCCTGAACACGTCCTTCCACATCATTCATCTACCCCTACACCATAGGCTGTGCCATGACTTGGGCTGTTTTCAGCACATTTACTAATGATCCCCACTGTCAACTCTTTTTTTTCTCCCTGGGAGACTATCATTGTTTGCCCACTTAACTGTCGAGCTCTCTTTTTCCAGGCTCCATCTTGTTTTAAAAAATTCTCAAGGTCAGGTTCGTAGGAGAGTAGTCTGACACAGAACAAACGACCAAGAGGCGAGACTGCTAGAATATGGGCATTTTATTCCCCGCAGTGTCGCACAACGGGTCTGGTTTATGCTCACTCTACATGTTACAAAAACTGGGAGCCGGCAGTTCTCGTAGAGCGGTTGCCAACAACCCACGCTCGGCGGTTAAACGTAACCCCGGAGCAGACTCACCGAACTGGAGACTTTTCCAGCTTTTTATTCTTTTCCAGATATAAACATTCATGTGAACAGCAGAGCAAGGCTAAAAAACACATTCCATTCTGGTTACATACAGATAAGAAGATTCACACGGGACTAAGCAACACCTCCATTCCGGTTAGATTCACACATGTATTGGGACATAATTTTTAACCGTTTCACCACATTCCACTGCTTGGAATTTTACACCACACATCTCCAGCCATTCATTCACTCCTTTTTCTCATCAACCTCCACTTCAACTCACATACCAACTTTCTCTCGCTACTAAAAGTTCTGGAGAAGCATCAATGGATTCAAAAGGTTAACTCTACTTTCTCTCAACAGAGATGCTACCAAACCCGATGAATTTGTATAGCAATTTCTCTTTTTGTTTCAGATTTTCAGCATCCGCAGCTTTTGGTTTTATTCAGCTCAAAGTTAATTTTCGTCATATTTTCCAAGAACTGGAAATCTCACGGAGAGAATGGAGGAGATTCTGCTCAGTTCTTTCTCAGAAATGGAGAGCCACACTTTGAATCTAACCGTTCTTTTTTGGTAGAGAACTGGCAAAGGAAGATGTCTTATAGCATTCCTATCAATCAGTTGCTGTATTCTGAACTTTAAAGAACGTGACAGCCACTTTGACAACCACTGTGATACAATGAATAGGATGCCACATTAGTGGGGTGCTCGATAAGTAGGATGTCAGGACAAGAGAATGTCAGATGAGCAAGGGAAGAGTGCCAACAAGCAAGATGCCAAAAGGAGTAGGGTGGGGGGAAGCTGGTGGCAAGGTAAGTGATCTTGGGGATAGGTGGGTAAAATCAGGCCGGACAGCAAGTGGGAAAGAGGAGGTGTCAGGGATGTTCAGGTCTGGTGGTAGTACGGGTGTCGAGACAGGTTCAGACCAGTCCACGGGGGTTAGGGAAGTGTTGTGCCAGGTCTACTGAGAACTGGAACTGAACTTACAAAACCTGACTCGAAGTGCAGCGTAGTTGACGAGTTCTTCTGTTTTGCTGAGGATTTCAAAGCAACACCGGTTACAAAACACATGACTGAGAAAGGATTATAATTGTTTTTGAAGGTTCAGAGAAGATTCACAAGATTCCAGAGGTGAAAAGTTTATTTTATGAAAAGAAACTGATCAGTTTAGAAGCACAAGAAAAGATTTAACTGAAGTATATGAGGAACTCAAGAGTATTGACAAAATAGAAATTGAGGATGTTTCCTTGTGTCAGGCAATCCAGGATGAGAGATCATGGATTTAGGATAAAGGGTGGCAGATTTAAAACAGATGAGGAGAGATTATTTATCCTGAATGATCATGCATCGATGGGATTCATTACCCAAAAGTATGGTGGATTTTCAATTAGGAATGGGTTGAAGGGTTATAGAAAGCAGGCAAGCAAGTGTAGTCAAGAGTGAGATCCGCTAGGATCTTACTGAATGGCAGAGCAGGCTCATGGGGCTGAACAGCCTACGCCTGCTCAGAGTTCTTATGTTCTTTTTATAACTGAATAGTTCACAATTGACATACTTACTCTGATTATCTCTTCACAAAGCTCAAAATAAAACACAATCTATATTAATGCTGTACTTGTTAACTGCTATTCCCCAACTCTTTTAGCAAAGCCACAGGAGTAAAGTTATGAATGATAAGTACCCACCTCCAACAGCAGCAGAGTTTCCTGGTCTGTCCAATCCCTGGCTGCACTGGCCTTACTTTGCTGCAAGACAGAAACATGTACAAGTATAAACGTCAAAAATGAAAAGAGTTGTTGTTTTTCAAAATTTTCACATTGTTCATCTGCTAGGCTTCCTCCTGTTTTCTAAGCAGCTGACAGAGAAATCTCAGTCTTCTCCAGGCATATCGGCTGCAAGAGAATGCTTAAAAGTAGTAGTTAGGCTGATCATAGACCAAATGAGGTACTTACAGGTGGAGGCAGAGAGCATGACTGAGGTGCTAAATGTCGATTTTGCATCAGTCTTCACAAAAAAGGAGGATGGTGACAGAGGAAAAAAAACTATCACTGGAAGGGTTCAAAATTAATAGGGAAGGGGTCTTGGACAAACTGTTGGCACTTAAAATTAATAAGATATTTGAACCAGACAAGATGTATTTAGGGATTTAAACGAGGTTAAAAATTGTGGAGTCACTGGCCATAACATTTCAGTATTCCATGGAACAGAGGTGGTGCCAAATATAAACTGAAAGAAGAATAGTGTGGAAATCCAAACAGGCATTGCCAAGTTGGAGGCGTGGGCAGACAAGCGATGGATCAGTTTCAATACAAACAAAAGTCAGGTGATGCACTTTGGTCAGAAGAACATTGACAGGCAACATATAAAATGGATGACAATTGTCAAAGGGGTGCAACAGCACAAGGACCTGTGCACAGATCAGTAAAGGTGGCAGTACAGGTGCACAGTACAGGAAACAAAGCATAGTGTTTTTCGCTTTATTAATAGGGACATAGAGTACAAGAGCAAAGAGGTGATGTTGAACTTGTTAGAAGAGTACAGGTGATATGTAATGGGGCAGATTTGATTAATGAGCTTAAGGTGAAGGAACCACGATGGGGCAGTGAACATAATATGTTAAGAGTTTATCCTGCAGTTTGAAAGGGAGAAACTGGAATCAGACCTTATGGTATTACAATTAATTAAAGGCAATTATTATGACATGAGGGGGGAGCTGGCCAGAGTTGATTGGAAGGGAACCAAGCAGAGAAGATGATGGAGCAGCAATGGCAAGAGTTTCTAGGGAGAATTCATGAGCCATAGCAGAAGTTCATCCCAAGCCAGAAGAAAGTTGAGGACAAGGTAACTGTGGATGACAAGGTAAGTCAAAGACATCATAAAAGCAAAAGAGAAAGTACACAACATGGTGAAAAATAGTGGGAAGCACGAGGATTCGGGAGCCTTTAAAATCCAGCACAGGATAACTAAAAAAAACATTAAGGGTGAACTCCATATTCACACAGGCAGCCAAGAGGGAGCTTACATTTGTAAGTAAAAGGTTGTTTGAGGATGGGGATACGCCAGGCAAGTACCTTGCCAGGAAAAGGAGTGCCCCCCCCCCCCAAGCCATTACTTCGATCAGGGAGGACACTGGAAATTTAACCTACAATTCTAAAATAATTAATGCAACATTTTGGAAATTTTACTCTGAACTATACCAATCTGAAAGCTTTGAGGGTGGGTGAGTGAGTTAGGATGGAATCTTTTTTGAAGAATTTGGACCTTCTGGGAGTGACTCCTGAACAAGAGTCTCTCCTTAATACCATGCTGTTGGAGCAAGAGGTGCAGGATGCTGTGACACAGCTCCAGAATGGACAGGCGCCCGGATCCTGACGTTCTCCCCAGTGAGTATTACAAGGAATTTATAAGTATGTTGTCAGGGCCGATACTTAGTATGTTCAATGGCTCACATAGTCGTGGCCTCCTCCCACTATCTTTAAGGGCGACAAACATTTCTCTTTCTTGAAATAAGAAGAGACCACAGAGGACTGTGCTTGCTCTTGGCCCATTTCACTCCGGAATGCCAACTTCAAAATCCTATTTAAGACTCTGGCATTAAAGCTATAAACTGTAGTATCCCTCCATCATTAAGGAGGGCCAGATGGGGTTCATAAAAGTTTGCAGATCGACAGATATTTTCAGTAGGTTACCTAACATGATCCAAGTATGTCAACAGCCATCAGTACAGGGATTAGTGATCTCCTTCAATGTGGAAAAGGCATTTGACAGTATAGAGTGGCCATATCTTTTTTATACTTTAAAGCAGTTTCACTTGGGCGAGACCTTTGTCAGGTGGTGAAGGTTTTGTATAGTGACCCTTTTGCTGCAGTCCTCAACAATGGCGTGTGGCGAAGCAACTTCAATTTTGGCAGGGGCAGTCAGCACAGATCACCAATGCTTTTCACATTGTTGGTCAAACCGCTGGCAGAGACAATATGTAGGGATCCCAATATAACTGCTCCAGAAATGGAGACGAAGTCACATGTGATCGCATAGGATGGGATGACATTCTTGTCTTATCAAACCCAACAGTCTCAGTGCCACCCTTGATACAATGCATCAATTTATTTGGTGGCTTCTCTGATTATAACATCAACTTTATGAAATCAGAGGCGAGGTCCATGGGTGGACTCCGAAGATCCTGAGGACGGATCTTAGTTCCCTTTAGATGGCCACAGGAGGCCTTTCTCTATTTAGGTATATTTATTACTCCTGCTTTTGATCAGCGACTTAAAACCAATTTTGTCCATTTATTTGACAGAAACAAATCAGACATTGGGAGATGGGAAGTGCTTCCAATTTCTTGATTAGGTCAGATAGCCCTCATTAAAATAAACATTCTGCCCCGCCTGTTGTATCCTGAGTGAATGCTTCCTCTGCTTTTTAACTAAGCAAATATTTAGAAGACAGAATGGCTGGTTCAGTTCTTTTTTCTGGGATCACTGTTGGCTGTTACCAAATTGCTGTTACTTTACAGACTGCGAGGAGTGGGCCTCCCAGATATCAAAAACTATCAATTAAGCTCATTGCTATCTTACGTGAGTGATTGGGTCCAGGGGACCCTCACTCACTTGGGTTGGACATTGAAGTAACTCAGCAAGATGTGCCTTATTAGCCTGCTGTTCTTAGACAAAATGAGAACACTTAAGGAATATTGCCATAGCCCAATAGTCATCAATACAGTAAAGGCATGGAGGGCAATGCTGCTAAAACATCATTTTTGACATCCATAGGGCTTTCAGACAGGGATGATGGACTCAGGTTTTAAACTATAGGTAGGAAGGGGCATGTCATGCCTGGGTGTTTATTCGAAGGGGACATATTGATGTCCATTGACCAGTTGGTTCAGAAATATGAATTGCCCAGTCGGGACCTCTTTCGTTTCTTTCCAATTAGAAGTTTCATACTACAAAAGACCACACTCGTAATTGATTCTTCTAAGTCTGACATGGAGAAGAATGTGTTGAGGATACATTATCTGTTAGCAATGCTCATCATCCATTGGGAGGGGGTCCCTCGGACAAGACCGAACAGCTCTATAAGGTATGGGAGAGGGATCTGGATACTGGGATCTCTTCTGAAATGTGGGAGGATATCTGGGAAAATGCAAAAAGGATCTTGATTCGTAGAGGACCCACACCTGAAGGAATGCCTGAAGATTCTCCACAGGGTCCATTTGGCCCAGACTGCCTTGCAAAATTTTAAGCAAGAGCATCTCCATTGTGTCCTAAATATAAAATGAGCATGAGCACACTTAGTCATAGTCTTTGGTCCTGCCAAAGACTGCTGGCACACTGGAATGCTGTGGTAGGCAAAATACAGAATGCCTTGGGATGGAGTTAGAGATGGACCTAGTATCTCCTCTTCTTAGCTTTGTTAATTCACTTTATTAGATGTACACAAAAAAAAGGTTTTTCAGTATCCTCATTTTTGTGCAAGAAAAAACATTTTATTAGGGCGGGTGTAGGAAAATCCCCCAGAACTGGTGTAAGCTAGTCATGGGGCATATCCCCTTGGACTTTCTGATGAGTATGGTGCACCATAAAAGTGAGAAATTTTAGAGGATTTGGTGGCCCCTTTTGGAGTACCTGGGTACAGATTTGTCCGACACACTTATAAGAGCCTTCATACAGCCATGGCCAATCTATGCAATGAGTCTGGCATCCAGAGAGGAGGAACTACGAACATATGAATATACATAAACTTATGTGCTCGATGATCGAGGGGCTATTGCTTTGATTCGTTGAGCTGTTATTATTGTTGTCAAGATATTCCTTTATGTAGCTTAGTTATTATTTATGATATTAGTGGATTTGTTTTTTTAATATTGGTTTGAATTGTTTGGTTTCATATCTGCTGTAAATATTCCAAAAAAACTTTCCCCTTTTTTTCGATAAAAATATATTTAAAAACAAAATGCGAGAGTAAGCTAGCTAGAACACACAATAAGGATGTAAGTTTGCTCACTCAGCTGGAAGGTTTTACTCAGCGAGCAAACTTACATCCGGAACCTCAACCTCAGCTACAAATCTTCACAAAACTCACTAACATACAAGATGCAAGAGTTTATTTAAGATATTTTCCAAGCTAAGAGACAAGCTAGAACAGAACTGGACCTCTGGAAAATGAGGTTGCAGAACTCTTAAATCGGGAATCAAGAAATGGTAGAAAAACTGAACAATTATTTTGCATCAGTCTTCAGAGTGGAAGACATGAGCAGTATATCAGACCTTCAAGAGATTGAAAGAGCAGAGGTCAATGTTGTGGCCATCATGAACGAGAAGATGCCAGGGAAGTGAAAAGTCTGAAGCCAGATAAATCACTCAGACGAGATGGACTACACCCGAGTTCTGAAGACATGAGGTGAGGAGATTGTAGAGACAGAGGTGGTGATCTTGCAGGAACCACTGGAATCAGGGAGGCTCCCAGAAGACTATAAAATAGCTAATGTAACTTGCTTAAGGGAAGGAGACAGAAAACAGGAAACTATAGACCAGTTTACCTAAGCTCAGTTCTTCCTAAGACTCTAAGAGTCCATTATTAAGGATAAGATTGTGGAGTACTTGGAAGTGCATGATAAAATAGAGCTGTTTCGGCATGGTTTCATCAAGGGAAATCATATCTAACAAGTCTGTTAGAATTCTTTGAGGTGGTAACAAATACATTAGACAAAGGAGAGCAAATGGACATAATTTGGATTTCCAAAAGGACTTTGACAAGTTGCCACACAAGAGGCTGCTAAATAAGGTAAGAGCTCATGGTGTTAATGGCAAGGATAGAGGATTGGCTGACTGGCAGAAGGCAGAGAGTAGGGATAATAGGGTCGTTTTTCAGCATGGCAGCCAGTGACAAATGGAGTCTGCGTTAGTTCCACAACTTTTGATGTTGGACATTAGTGATCTGTATGAAGGAACTGATGGCACTCTATCATCTGCAAAGTTAGCAACAAATGATAGGTGGAGGGGCAACTAGTGTTGAGGAAACAGAGAGACTAGAGAAGCGCTTGGGAGCATAAGAGGCTGGGCAAAAACGTGGCAGATGGAATAAAATGTGAGGAAGTTTGAGCTTCTGCATTTCAGTAGGAAGAATAAAGGGAGAGAATATTTTTGAAACAGGGAGAGGCACCAGAAATTTGAAGCACATTAAAAAGGTTAACGAGGGCTGGTCAGTCGGCAGTCTGGAAGACAAATGCCACGTCAACATTCATTTCGGGAGGCTCGAAAACAACAGCAGAAATGTACTATTGAGGCTGTTTAAGTCTATCATCAGACTGTATTTGGAATACAGTGAGGAATTAAGGATGTGCTGACATTGGAGGGTCCAGAGAAGGCTTACAAAAAGAAAAGAGGAGCTTGACAGGAGTTGAATAAAAGGTTAAACTTCACCAGGTTCTCAAAAGCAATTTCATTTGGATAATAAATGCTGGCCTTGAGCAACATTCCGATCCCATGATAAACCATAATTTGCAGGCAGCACACCTGCTTGATGACAGAGACAACTCCACTGAGCCATTTCACCTTGGAGTCATCCAGAAACCAAAAAAAAGACAACCGTTACATTTTGCTCAACCCAAAACTCCTGAAAAGTCAAGCTTTTGTTTAGCGAATGGGTACTCCAAATGTGGCCTTACCAATGTCTATACAGCCGTAACAGGATTTCCCAAATCTGTACTCAATGTCAAACATCATCTTTAGCACCTTGCCTACCTGTGATGTCACTTTCAAGATACTAGGCACCCTCACCCTAGTTCTTTGTTCGAAAACACTCCAAGACCTAACTATACAATTCCAGCCCTGAAACGTCTAAACAAAATGCAGCACCCCTCTTTATCAACATTATCTCTCTGCCATCCCTCAGTCCAATGACCCAAATGATCAAGATCCCATTGTACTCAGAGATAAACTTCTTCACTGTCCACTATACAACCAATTTTGGTGACATTCACAAACTTAGTAACCATGCCTCCTATATTCTCCTCCAAATCATTTACGTAAATGATGAACAACAGTGAACCCAGGCACTAATTCTAGTGGCACATCGCTGGTCACAGGCTTCCAGTGACCAGCGATGAATACCTCTGTCTCCTACTGTCAAGTCAATTTTGTATCCAATCATTTGAGTTCTTACTGGACCCAATGTGATTTAACTTTACTAACTCGTCCACCATATGAAACCTTCTAGAAGGCCTTATTAAAGCCCAGGTTGATGCCATCTACAGCTCTACCTTCAGCTACCTCTTAGTCACTTGTTCAAAAATCTCACTCAACTTTGTGAGACATAATTTCCCACACACAAAGCCATGCTAGCTATCCCAAATCAGTCTTTGCCTTGCCAAATGCATGTAGATCCTGTTGCTCAGAATACCCTCCAACAACTTACTGACATCAGGCTCATTAGTCTCCAGATTCCTGGCTTTTCCACACAGTCTTTCTTCAAATCAGTCAAAAATCAACACCAGGACATAGTCCAACAGGCTTATTTGGAAGCACTCAGTTTTGGAGCACTGTTCTTTCATAAGGTGGTTGTGGAGTGTACGATCATAATTAACAGAATTTCCAGCAAAAGATTATAGTGTCATGCAACTGTAATGATATATTGAACAAACCGAGATTGTTAAGTCTTTCATCTTTTTAGAATGGGTTGCAGGTTTTGGTTCATTAATATGTAAATCCCAGAACTTCTTTTAATTCATCTTCTCAAGATAACCCCAAGTTATCTTGAATAGATGACTTACAAGTAGTCCTGGGATTTACATATTAATGAACCAAAACCTGAAACCCATTCTAAAAAGATGAAAGACTTAACAATCTAGGTTTGTTCAATATATCATTTCAGTTGCATGACACTATAATCTTTTGCTGGAAATTCTGTTTCTTATGATCTTATACTCCACAACCACCTTATGAAGGTGCAGCGCTCCAAAAGCTAGTGCTTTTGAATAAAACTGTTGGACAATAATCTGGTGTTATGTGATTTTGAACTTTGTCCACCCCAGTCCAACACTGGCTCCTCCACATTGTTGCTTCTTCAATCATGGCAGAACAAGACCCCTCCACAGACTTCCAGCACCTCACCTATGGCTGTCGATGGATCTAAATATCTCTGCGAGGAGCACTGCAATTTCTCCCAAAGTTTCCCATAATGTTATGGGAGACGGAATCAGATCCCGGGAATTATCTCCCTGGCTGGGGGTAGGCGGCCGAGGGAAAAGATTGTCTGCAGTACAATCCTGTCCAAGTTTATTTATTTCTCAGTTCTTGCTTCACTGAACAATCCTTTGGGAATTTCCTCTCTGATTACCACCATGATGTTTTTCCTAATCAAGGTCGCCAATCCCCTTCGACCCTTCTGACAGCATCTTGTCCGCTGGAACATTGAGCTGCCAGTTCTGTCCCTCCCTCAGCCACATTTCTGAAATAGCAACAATATCCCAGTCCCTGTTCCTACCCATCTTTCCATCGCTATAAAATATTGGAATAGAAATATCAAGTCAGCCATTTATATGTGTTTTTGAATGCCTGGGCACAATACCTCAAACATTCTAAGCTCATCTTGCCCTTTAGTGAACAGCACTCAAGCTCAATGACATATTGAGACGTATTCAAGACACGTGGAATTTGTGACCTTCCAGTAAGTGATACCACTTCAGCAACTCCAAAGGCAAACAGAATTTTATAGCACAGAAGAAACCTATTCCTTCCCATTCTCCTCTTTCTTGATCTTGAAAATAAATTAATTTGGTGTTACACTCTTGCTGTTACCAAATACCTTGTAAATTCTCAAAATTTGTCAACTTTTCAAGAAGCTATCAGGGACTTCAGTTCCATCACAGAATATCAGCGGCTACTCATGGTTAATGACGTTTTATTTAATATTAATCCTTTCTAACCAAAGCAAAACACTTACTTTTGCTAAGGTGCCCTTCTTGGTATACATGTCAGTACGCAGGCCGAAATTCTGCAGGTCAGCGGGTTTGTCCTTTGGTTTTTCTGGAAAGTTCAACATCTGCTGAGAGGCAGGAATCTACACAAGAGTCGGAGATTTGAGTGAACATAGTTTTAAAAATTGTTACTTTGTACAGTCAAAGTCAATTAAAACTTTATTGGTTCATTTCTCTGATCAAACCAAAATCTGTTAAATTAACAGAGTAAAACTGGACAAGCTTCAGCAAATGGTGTGACAGGAAAAAACATCAGGGAGGCATGACTCTATGGAATGCAGTAGATGGGTTGAAAGACAAATTAGCACAAGAGTAAAGAAGCAGGCTCATCAGCAAATTGAGCTCGCTCCACCATTTCATCAGATCATGGTTGATTTAAGTTGCAGCCTCAGTTTATGTCTCCTTTTAATCCTTTGCGAATTCAGAATTTAACTCAGCATTAAAATGCTTGAATGCCCCACCTTTGGAATTTTTTGCTGGCAAGTAACAAAGACTAACGATCCTCAAAGAAACAAAACTTCTTCATTGTTGTCTTCAGAAGAAGAACTGTTACATGTCAGCTGTGCCCCCGTATTCTAGATTTTCCCATGAAAGGGAATGTTCTCAGTATCTACCGATCAAGCTCCCCCAATCTTCCTTACTTCATAACATCACCTTTCGTTCTTTTAAACTGCAATGAGAATAAGCCCAACCTTCACAACCTCACTGCATGTTGCAATATGATTCCATCGCAGGAACTCAAACAAAGATGAAAAATGGTGTCTGGTAGAAATGCAAAGTAAAATGAAATTCTGTGCAGATACTGATCTAAACTGCAACTCATTTTCTCATTTGATTAGAAGGCAATAGAAATCGCTACACAGTTCCAAATTGTGTGTGTTTAAACTTAATGGAGCACTACCTAAATGAATGACCATTATGAGAACCTTTTAAGAATAGAAAACAAAAAAGTTGTAAAAATGTAATCCTGCCACTCAATAGAGTCAGAGAACCCCAACAACGTGGAAACAGGCCATTGGCCCCAACAAGTCCACACCAATCCTCCGAAATGTGCCCCACCCAGACCAATTCCCCTACCCTTTTATTCGACATTACCCGAACAAATGGACGTCACCTACACATCCCTGAACACTATGGGCAATCCACCAAACCTGTACATCTTTGGACTACGGGAGGAAACCGGAGCACCCAGAGGAAATCCACGCAGACGTGCAAAAAAAACTTGCAAACTCCACGCTAACAGTCGCCAGAGGCTGGAAATGAACAGAGATTCCTGGCAATGCGAGGCAGCAGTGCTAACCACTGAGCCAACATGCACCCAAATCACTTTAAATAATTCCATAACCTGTTGGGCCAAGGGTAGTTTATGTTAACAAGTGTCAAGAGTGTGGATAGGGTGCAGAGAAAATGAGAAAGTTCAAAAACAAACAGATGATGTCTCCTGTCTTACTTGAGGAGTCCTGAGATGAACGGGGACCAAGCCAGAGGGGGTATCAGCAAGCACATTGAAGTGAGGGGTAGGAGGAGGACCCATGGGTAAAGGTCGACTGTCGGCATCCACTTGATAATTCACAAGGCCCCATTGTTCAAGGAATGCATGAACTCTAAAACATGAATACACACAGTAAAACATCACAACACAGAACGTGTTAACAATTACCTGGTTTCTGCAGGTACAAGAAACCCCCAAACACTTCAATTATGACAGGTTAAAAAGCACAGCAACTCTGTAGAATTATTGCTGGCAGTAACTCCCTCAACAATAAAATATTTAAAGTTATCAGGAACTGGTATGGGTGCCTTTCCAGATCATACCCAATAAAATGTTCAAAATTCAGCCCAAGTCTGATAACAAAATCACCCAAGGCGTTGAAAATTCAAATGAAAAATACTACCAATAATCAGCTCACGTTATTAAGACCAAAACCTACAGTTTTCGTGCTACACATATCATGAAAACATTTTTGTTGAAATAACAAAATATTGTCAAGATACAGCAGTGAAGTTATCAACTCGGTTTAACTTCAATACACAGAGTTCAGAAACGGGAGCTTAAAACATGATCAAGTTAATACTACAACTCATTTGAAGAAAATTAAATTGTTACAGATACTATCTTTCAGACAAAACAATAAACTAACTGTTTTCTGGCCAAGATAACAGATCCCATGGTACCAGTCTGAAGAACAGGGAAACCAGCATTAACAAGTGGGCAAAGAGAGATAAGGTGCATAAAAGAGAGAACGTTTCATAGTACTCAAAAAGGAAATAACACCGTACTCAATAGAATACAAAGACAGATTTACAATGCATGTAAATGGATTTATCTGGTAAATAATACTGGTGAGTTACAAGCTCAAATTGCTAGGAGGGCATACAATTTAGTGACAACTGCTGAGGATGTAGTGCTAAACATTAACCTATCAGAAAAGACAGTCAAGGTATAAAGTAAAAGGGGAGCATCAGTTTTCTCAGATAAACCATATCTTTTGACAGACATTTCCCATGAGCAGAAAAAAGACAGAATCCATTTGGTTATACCGGAGGAAAGATGGAGAGCACGTGAGGGTATTCAATTGGCTTCCAAACAGCAAAGCAAAAATCTGCAACACACAACGCATTAATAGAGATATTCAAGAGTTATGTAGGATGGTCAAGTACCCCTAAGTGTCAGTTGGAACAATCCTTAATTTAAGGATAAAGAGTAGAAGGACCTTGTCAAGAGAACAGCCTTCGCCAATGAGCTGTCAGTCCAACTGGGGATATGAACGAGTTCTACCAATTCTAAGGTAAATGGAAACATTTGATCAAGAGTGACCATATCACACGACTTGGGTTAGTAATGAATAAGTGCTAAGAAAAATCTGAAATACCTGTTTAAATTTGAAGAGTGGTCAGAGGACACTTGGCAGGGGTCAAACAGAAGCAAAGACAGGAATGGGACAACAGATAATCTTCAAGGAATAGATGTACATAAAGACCACGTCTTTTTACTTTTGTGATTTAAAAAAAAAATTCTGGACTAAAATGGCAAATAATTACTTGACCATCCTACATTACTTCCCTGACAAAAATCAGTGCTCTTTTTCCTTTCTTTTCTGAAAAAAATTAAATATTCAAGTATACGACGTTAAGTCTTTAACAATTTTCAACCACAATTACGGTCACTAAATTATATGCCCACATAGACTGGGATTTACAAGAATGGCTGCATGTTTTGAAAGAGAGAAGTTTGATAACTTGTGTGAATGCAATTTGTGTGGCTTACATGACATAGGCTCTGAACAAGACAGAAAAAATGTAGTCAGACCAGAAGACAAACCTGCAGATTTCAGTAGCTAAAAACTGACTCCCTCAGATGTCTGCAGTAAGCCTTTTTAAATCTGAAGAAAACCAGCTTTAGAGCCTTCAGCAGATGCTGCAGGTTTGTACCTCATAATTGGATAAGTTGAAGACCTTTCATAAGTGAACCAGTCACCCTGTGCCTCCTGCAAACCAGTGAAAGCAATGGAAAGAGGAAGGTTGAAGAGACAACCTCATATGTACAAAAGGCAACTGAACAAAGCTTGTGAACAAAGACTACCTAACGGTTTTTCCAATTTTCCCTCTGCCCAAGTGTTTCTGTTTTCCTTGTTTCCATCTACGTATGCATAGTTTCTTATGAATTGGGAGCTTTAGGTTCATTTAATTTGATTATTCACTTGTAGTTACAATCTAATAACCTGTGCAAAGTATTATTAAATATAGAAACCTGAGTCTACTTTCAACCTGTGTCTGAACAAATAAGGCAGTTTGGTAATATTGCACATCAGTTAATAATTAATATTTATGACAACTGTGGGAACAGTGATTTGATCACCAGTGCACTAATTGAGTACAGCGACAGTCATGCCACAACTCATGTCAGGAGACAGAAAATAAAATGAAAATATTGTCCAAAATCCAAGTCAAATGAATTCTTCTAGGCCAAATTCAAGAAAAATATGACGAGCACATGAAAAGTAAATATAAAAAAGCAAAAGAGGATTACTAATTTCTTTTTGACCAAGCAAATGAAGATTCAGGAATGGAATACAATGGATATTGCAATTAAGTATATCTGGCAAAATTTCAAATAAAATGCTGGGTAAAAAAAACTAAGGTTCATGAAATGGAACAGTCAGTCAGTGAGAGCTCAGATTAAAAATAAATGGGGTGAAAACAGCTAGTCACAGTAAATGGCTATTTTTCAGAGTGGGAGATGGTGAACGGTGGTGGTCATCAAAGTTCAGTGCTGTACCTATTGTTTGCTCAGATATAAAAACACTTGAACAATTGGAAAATTTAGCAGGAAATAGAAAATAAGCAGAGTGGCACATGGAATTTAACGCAGAAGTAGGGAAGGTGATACAGATTAGGGAGAAGCAACAGAAACTTCATGATATAGCAATGTCCAGGACAGAGGATCCTGGTGTTTCATGTGCATTTATCATTGAAGGCAATTTGCAAAGTATATGGGAACTTGACCTTCGCAGTGAAAAGTATTGAGTGCTAAAGCAGAGAAATTATGCTGAACTTTTATCAAACTCTGTTTTAGCTACAAATAAAGCACAGCATCTAATTCTGGTTGTTTCAAAAGTGCACATGTCCTCAAAAGAGGACAAACCAGTTAGATCAAAAGGAGAGTGTTTTCATCTCCAAGATTTAAGTTGGAAAAGCTGGGGTTGTTCTTTTGTAGCACAAGTGGTTGAAGGAAGTTTGTACAGAAACGCAAAAAAGATCATAACAGACTGGAAAGGCGGCAGACACCACAAAGATGCTCCTACTTTCAGATCATACTTCTGAATGTTTGAGCAAGAAATGGGGCATGATAGGTGGTGGCATAAAGAAAACATTTTTTAAATAAAACGCAAGGGACAACATCCTTGTACTGATTGCCCACAGAGGAGTAGAAGCAGAAACACTGACTGTAAAAGCCAATTGGATGCATGCTCAAAAGGAAATAAACTCTCAGGGCTACAAAGATTGAACAATAAAATGGAAAAGACTGAACTGCTGTGCAGAGAGCTGGAATGGAATGACATCCTTCTGCACTAAGATGATTTTATCACAATGACAATGCACAAATACTGACAAGTTATTACATTCTGTACGGTAGATGTTACGTACTCAAGGGCAATCACTCGCTAATGAGTTTGATTGCCCACTTAGAAGATTCTATGTCAAATGGCTATAGGTTCCAAAGGTCCTTCATAGCTAATGAGCCTGATCCTAGGGCTGCTTCTCTGACCACACATTTCCAGGAATTGGAATTGGTCCTGTCCTTGAAATGACTGGCATTCCTTTCTCTGGATCTTTTTCCTTACTTCCTCCCACTCAAAGAATTGTATCCTTTCATACTGGAGCTTCCTCCAATGACATACAAGTGAAAAATGTTGCTTTGCCAAAATGTGAGTGGTTACTAAAGGTGTCAGCAGGATATGAACGAAGCCGATAACTATAGATAGTGTGAGGATTAAAGTCATGTACTATTTTAACTACCAACCTACAAGTGGGCTATCAACCACCATCTTCATTTCATCAACCAACAAGTTCAGTCTCAAAACTTGAATACTATCCTCAAAACCAGAGGAGGGAGAAAGATTGGAATAAAAGTAAACATTGAATGCTGAAAATCTGAAATGCATGCCAAATGCTGGGAAAACTCAGCAGGTCTGGCAGCATCTGTGGAGAGAGGTACAGAGTTAAATGTCCCAAGTCAAGTTCAACTCTGCTTCATATTGGACTACAAACGTTAACTATTTCTCTCTTCACAGATGCCGCCAGACCTGCTCAGTTTCTCAATTTTTTATGAGGCAGTAAGATTAATCAGGAAGGCAGGATACAAAATAATATTTCCTCCAATAAGAATCAGACTACTTCACCACTGTTCCTTCACATTTTAAAAGGGAAAGCAAGTTTCTCTTTTGTCTCTCCATAGTGAAATAATGACATACTTTAATTGTGAAAAACAAAATTAGCTAATTTTGTGACAACTCAGTCAAAATGCACTTGTTCTCAAGCATCAAGGGATATGGAACAAAGGATTAAAACACTTTAAGAAACAAATTTGTCACTTAACTGAACAGCCAAGCAACATCTACTCCACCATCAATTGACTCTCTAAGGACAGTATAGCTTATATTGGTTTAGATTGAAAAACAAACAAGAAATTTAAGTTACTTGAGCTGTTTACAGGAAAACAATAATACATAGGAGCAACAATTCAGTATGCAATGTAACCCCACAAAATTAAAAAGCCATTTTAAAAGACAGGCTAACACCATGGTTGAACACAATCTTCTCCAGGTTCAGCAGGAGCTATACTCAAATCGTCAAATGAACACCTTCTTCAGTTGGTGATTACTGGAGATTTTGAAGGGGTTACCTCTACTCGACTGACAAAAAAGCAGCCTTACCTCATTACAGCACAAACATCACCAGTTAAATTTCTGCGACATGATGTACTGGTAAGGTACTCCTGAGGATTTAACCGATAGGTGTCAATCATAAAGTTTCGGTATGCCAGATATCTGTGCAAAATAGAAATAAAATATTTGACTTTCTTCAGAAGTGACAGATTTTGATCATGATGAGACAGCAACAGAAAATCTCAAAATGCATGGACTGAGTTTGTTCCCTCATCAGGTTATTGCCAGTTATACTTGAAATGCTCAGTTGACCGCAAGAGAACACATTTCATGTGTAAATTCGAAGTAGGGAGCTAGAACACACAACTCATTTAACATTTATGTTTTTTGATCATTCTTGAGGTGCATTCAAAATAATTAGCAAACTGGAATTTGATTATAGTATAGAAATTAGTTTTTTTTCTTGATTTACAAATCATGCAATTTTACACATGGCGCACCATGACCTTTAATGCAAATAATTTAATGCTTAAAGAATATTAACAATCATGGTGCTGTCAGCATAGGCTTGTCAAGTAACCTTACAGCAATACCATGCAGAACCACTAGCTGGGAAGAACAACTTTCAACAGATTGATTTTCCACTCTTGACTGACTGCAGTCACCTTCAGGAGGGTGGACAGTTGAAACTCTCAAGAAATACTAGTTCAAATGAATCTTCAAACTTCCTAGTGCATGTGTAGAACGAGTATTCAAGTCATCGCAAGTTGATTTTGAAGTCAGAACGACCAGCAGGAGGTCGCAATACACATTGGAACTAACGACAAAGTAAAGGATGAGATTCTGAAGGGACAAGAAGTGAGGCAGGAATTTAAAAAGATGGTCCTCGAGGGTAGTAATATCTGGAGCACTCACAGTGCTATGAGCAAATCAAGGTAGGAATAGAAGGATAAAGGAATAGAGGAGATTAATGCATGGGTGAGGGAGGAGGGAAGAAAGACTCAAGTGTTTGAAATAATTGACATCTATATTTGAAGAATTGCTTGCACCTGAACCAGACGGGGAGTAATCTACTGGCAGGGAGATGTGCTTGAGCTGCTCGGGAGGGTGTCTGTGTCTACATGGAGATAGTGAGCAAAAAGATCACTCTGAGACTCTCACAAACTTGATTGAGTTTTTTGAAGAAGTAATAAAGAGGATTGATGAGGACAGAGTGGTACATGTGATCTATATGGACTTCAGTAAGGCGTTCGACAAGGTTCCTCATGGGAGACTGGTTAACAAGGTTAGATCTCACGGAATACAGGGAGAACTAGCCATTTGGAAACAGAACTGGCTCAAAGGTAGAAGACAGAGGGTGGTTGTCGAGGGTTGTTTTTCAGACTGGAGGTCTGTGACGAGTGGAGTGCCACAAGGATCGGTGCTGGGTCCTCTACTTTTTGTCATTTACGTAAATGATTTGGAAGCGAGCATAAGAGGTACAGTTAATAAGTTTGCAGATGACACCAAAATTGGAGGTGTAGTGGACAGCGAAGAAGGTTACCTCAGAGTACAATGGGATCTTGATCAGATGGGCCAAGAAGTGGCAGATGATGGAGTTTAATTCAGATAAATGTGAGGTGCTGCATTTTGGGAAAGCAAATCTTAGCAGGACTTATACATTTAATGGTAAAGTCCTAGGGATGGTTGCTGAACGAAGAGACCTTGGAGTGCAGGTTCATAGCTCCTTGAAAGTGGTGTCGCAGATAGATAGGATAATGAAGGGGTGTTTGGTATGCTTTCTTTTATTGGTCAGAGTATTAAGTACAGGAGTTGGGAGGTCATGTTGCGGTTGTTTAGGACATTGGTTAGGCCACTGTTGGAATATTGCATGCAATTCTGGTCTCCTTCCTATCGGAAAGATGATGTGAAACTTGAAAGGGTTCAGAAAAGACTTACAAGGATGTTGTCAGGGTTGGAGGATTTGAGCTATAGGAGAGGCTGAGATATTTGTACCATCAATAATCACAGATAAGATGCTGGATGATTGCAGGTTGGCTCACATGGTTCCACTATTTAAGAAAGATGGTAGGGAAAAGCCAGGTAACTATATAGATTGGTGAGCCTGCCATCGGTGGTGGGCAAGTTGTTGGAGGGAATCCTGAGGGACAGGATTTACATGCATGTGGAAAAGCAACGACTGATTAGGGATAGTCAGCAGGCTTTGAGCACAGGAGCTCATGTCTCACGAACTTGAAAAAGTAACAGATAAGATTGACGAAGGCAGAGCAGTGGACGTGATCTATGTGGACGTCAGTAAGGAGTTTGACAAGGTTCCTCATGGTAAACTGATTAGCAAGGTTAGATCACATGGAATACAGGGAGAACTAGCGATTTGGATACAGAACTCGCTTGAAGATAGAAGACGGAGGTTGGTGGTGGAGGGTAGCTTTTCAGACTGGAAGCCTATGACCACAAGGATTGGTGTTGGGTCCATTTGTTTTCATCACTAATACAAATAATTTAGATACAAACATAGATATGCTGACTAAGTTTGCAGATGGCATCAAGATTGGAGGTGTCGTGGGTAGCAAAGAAGGTTACCACAGACTACAACGGGATCTTGATCAGATGTGTCAATGGGCTCAGGAGTGGAAGATGGGAGTTTAATTTAGATACAAATGAGGTCCTGCCATTTGGGAAAGCTAATCAGAACAGGACTTATACCTTTAATGGTAAAGTCTCTGGCTTGTTGCCAAACAAAGAGACCTTGGAGCACAGGTTCATAAGTTCCTTGAAAGTGGAGTCACTTGGTATGCCAACCTTTACTGGTCAGAGCCTTGACTATGTAAGTTGGGATGTCATGTTCCAACTGTACAGGACATAAGTTGGGCCAGTTTTGGATTGCTGTGTGCAATTCTGGCCTCCCTCCTATAGGATGTTTTAAATCTTCCTTGAACTCTTTCAAATTGCACAAGGATGTTGCCAGAGTTGGAGGATTTGAGCTATAGGGAGAGCCTGATTAGACAGAGGCTATTTTCCCAGAGCAGCAGAGGCTGAGGGGTGACCTTATAGAGGTTTAAAATCATGAGGGACACGGATAGGGTAAATAGACAAGGTATTTTCCCTGGAGTGGGAAAGTCCAGAACTTGAGGGCAGAGGTTTCGGGTGAGGGGGGAAAAGACTGAAAAAGGGACTGAAGGGCGGATGGTGAGGGTGGTCCATGTATGGAATGAGCTGCTCGAGGAAGTGGAGGAGGCTGGTACAATTAAAACATTTAAAAAGGCATCTGGATGGGTGTATGAATAGGAAGGGTTAAGAGAGATATGGGCCAAGTGTTGGCAAATGGGACTAGATTAATTCAGAATATCTGGTCAGCATGGATGAGTTAAACTGAAGGGTGTCTGACTCTATGATTAAAAATCCAAGAAAACAGGCTACATAGTGAAACATGGTCACGATCTTGTCCCAAATATGCAAGTGATCCTCCCAATTGGGTTCAAAGTCACTTCAGCATTTTGGCAAAACATGGTAACAGCAGTGATTGCAGCAAGTTAACTATTTTCCTGTTTCCACCCAAAAAGGAGCAGATCCTTTAAACATGACAGACAAAAAGGTAATGGCATTTAACCCAACTGTGATTTTTATTAGATTGGTCCCACCAGATTGAAAGCTAGCAAACAGTGCTTTTGAAGAAAAGAAGAAAAATAAAAACACAAGTTAGCTTAACATCAATTACTGGAATTTGTTATTAATGAAGTCCTAAAATTAAAAATCACTTGGAAAAGCATTGTTATGGCATAGTCTTCATTTTCATGCACATGATGAGGGTATCCTTGGCAGGGCAGTATTTATTATCTGCCCATAACTGCTGTTGCCTTGAACTACTACTGCAGGACAACAAAGTGGTTTGCTCAGCCATTTCGAAGAGGAGATAAGAGTCAGTCACGATACTGTTGTTCTGGAGGTACATGTAGCCCAGATCAGATTTTTCAAATTTCAACTTGTGTCTTGGTCTGATTCGAACCCCAAGAGCATTAACTTCAGTCGCAAAATTAATATTCCAGTGACATCACGAGGCCAACCTGTCCCACTAAACTTATGATTTGTTCCAATCTATATGGTTTACTTTTAAAAGGAGAGAAATCGTGTTGACAAATTTATTGGGTTTTTTTGAGGGCGTGATTCGTAAGATAGATTAAGAACCAGTCAATATAGGAAACCTGGGTTTTCGAAAAGAATTTGAGAAGCTGCCAAGTAAAAACGGCTAGCTCGCAAGAGGAGGCTACTGAATTTGAGGGTAACCCATTAGCATGGATAGAGGATTGGTTAATGGTCAGGAAGCAAAGAATGGGCAGAAATGGGACAACTGAAATGTATGCACTTCACAGGATGCTGGCTTCAGTGGCTTTGCCACAAGGAGCAATGCTGGAACCCTCGCAATTTATATTTGATACTAATGTCTTATTAAGTAGTGATAAAGAGTACGTACCCAAGGTTTTTGATGGTACAAAGCTAGGTAGAAAAGTAAGTGGTGATTAGGGAAAAGACAATCTGTTCAGAGATGTTGACAGGTTAAATAAATTCACAACAAGATGTCAAATGGAGTTCGTGGGGAGAGAAAAAAAAACGGACTTGTACACTTTGGTCACAAGAACAGAAAAATTCATTAATTTACACTTGTGTGAAACTGTAAATGTCCTTGGAATAAAAGTTCACATTCAGATGCAGTAAAAGTTGGGAAGGCAAATGGCCTATACCCTCGATTGCAAGGGGATTGTATTTCCACAATCTGTGGAGTAAAACACTTTGAATCTGGTACAAAATGTTTCCAGATTGGACTAAAATCATGAACTGTTTCTCTCTCTATAGATGCTGCCAGACATGCTCAGTTTCTCCAGCATTGTAGTTGTTTCAGATTTCTGAGAGCCACAACATTTTGCTTTTGCTTGGTCCAATAATAGGGCTTTGATGAGACCATGTCTGGTGCGTCTGTATTGTTTTAACATCCATATTTGAGGAAAGACGTAGTTGCATGGAAGGTGTACAATAAAGGTTCATTAAATTGAGCCTTGGAATCTGATTTCTCATCATACTGAGTAAATTGAGTCAAAGTCAGATAAATTTCTGGATTCAGGGAATCAAGGGATCTGGACAGCAAGCTGGAAATCAGAATTGAAGTCCATAATCAGCAATGATTATAGTAAATCATTGATTGTGCTGTCTGACTGTATGAAATTCTAAGATCCATTTTGAGGCATGCTGCTTTGATTTATTTTTCAAACAATCTTATGTTCTTCCCTTATTTTCCTGACCAGCACACCAAGTGCGTTTTTTTTTGGAGAACTCAAAATATAGTGATCATTTGGCAAATGTCAACTTCACTCAACCAGAAGTGATGTTGAAAATGTTTTTACCTAGAAAATAGATAAAAGCCAAATTTTGAAAACCAAAGCAAAACTAATAATTACTCATGGCAAATAAAAGTACATTACTTTGTGTAGTAGTTATCCAATGCAGTTATTTGCAAACAAAACTCACTTCAAAAAGAATTGTATCTTTCTGAGATGCTTTACACAATATGATGATGAAATGGTATACTTAGGAAGATAAATTCTCAGTATGCCTCTCTCGCTGTACTGCACCTACCAAATATTTAAAGCATTTTATAAAAAAAAAACTAAAAATTCCACACCTGATGGTTTCCCTTTCTTAAAAAAAAAAGTCTTGCGGAAAAGAGCAGACTTTAGAATGATGTTATCAACTTTGTGGGCTTAGACTTTAGGAGGGAATGTTACTATTTAAATATCTTGTGTTAGGGAAACATAACTGAAAAGATGGCACAGTCATTTGGCTAACTGCTAAAATCTTAAAACATGAGAAAATAAGCCTTATACTTGTTTAAGAGCTGTGAAAGAAATGTGATAATAATTTAACATGCTAAGCTACTGAATAATCTTGTGATAAGAACCCATTTAATGTGGAATTGCTGCAACTGTTCCGACACAAAGGAAGAACAGTAAGAATCAGCAGAGACCCTCTTGGAGCACAGTGGCAGTGCCCTTACCTCTGAGCCAGGAGGCAGGGCTTCAAGTCCCACCTGCTCCTGAGGTGTGTAACAACAATTCCGAGCATGTTGATGGGAAAAACAAGTTCAATTAAAAAAAGAATTAGTACAACCACAAGACATGTACAGACTGGTCAACTCTGGAGGGCAACAGTATCAGCAACCTAAGGCAACATCTCATCTGAGATGAGACTGATAACCTGCAAGGACTGAAGACTGTGAGACCTTAACTTATCCAAAGGACAACAGTGAGTTCGGGACTCAAGGCAGCAGATAATTTGCACGAACCATCATGCAAGACAAACTCTGACTCAGAACTCATTGAAGACCTTTGGTCGCAAGAGCCGGATCAACTCTACCTCATTCGGTAGTATTCTCACGTCCAGGTGACTGAATCTTATTTTGGTCTTTTATTAATAAATATACAGTTCCAATTCAGTTGAGCGGGACTCTGACACTCAACAATAGCAAATCATTAATATGTTGCTGTTCCTGCTATCACAACCTCTAGCATTCATGTTACTCAAATGAAAAGTCCACAAAATACCAAAAGTATGCAGATGTATACACAACCAATGCCGGTCGATCATGGAAAAGTCAGTCTGTTGATAACTACAATCGGTACTAAGCAGCTGCTGCATACCATGAACAATTCTTGAGGAAGAGCACAGGTAAAAGCAGAATTCCATCCAACAATATTTTCAGAAGGGATAATGAGATTTAAAATTAAAACCTTTAAAAAAAAGCGAGAAAACCACAAGTTCAAAACTGTAATGAATCTGATTTCAAATAAATGGAAATGAAAACAGCCATTGGACAAAAACATCAGGTAACATTATTAGCAGGGGTCAATACACAAGTTCATTAACTGAATACACAAATTAGCTTTATCTGAATGAACACACTCGATAAAGCTTTTGTTTGCAAACAATATCCTATTCAGTCAAGAGTAAAGTGGGAAACCCGAAACAATGCCAAGTACCAATAATCAATTTAAAAATTAAAATCAAAACTTGGAAAGTGCTTTTCAGGCTTATTTCTCTGTATGAATAATAATTTAAAATTTATTGGGCAAACTTACATTTCTGGACTTTTCGACTTATTTTTCCCATTGAAGAATTCTGGCAAGGCACGACGCTCAATCTCATGTATACTAAAAGACAGGGAAATGCAAATCATTAACTCATTAAGCAAATTTCTAAATTCAAGAATGAAAGAACTTCACACCCTGCTCATAAAATAAAAAATCCGAGAAACAAGATAAAATAGCAAGAACATAAAGTACTATGCTAACTCTCAGAAGCTCTTCAGGAAAAATAAAAATTGTTAATTTTTCTTAACGTTTGAAAGCATCCTTTTCACTTGAAGCTTTCAGTGAGATAATCAAGAACATTTACAATTCTTCAAAAGTCCCTCAATCCACATTTTTACATTATCCTGTAAACTTATGAAATCTTGCAAGCCAACATGCTCATCAACATATTGCTCGAGACTCCACCAAGATTCAACACAGCAAATTCCCAAATTTACAGCCTGTGAAAAACTGTGTCAAGGAAGAATACAGTTGGACAGCTAAACTCTTAATTTCAACTACCCAACAATCAGATCATAATCTGGCTCAAAAAGGGATGGAGAGGACCTTAAATAAAAACAAGCACTTTATAAACTGTTTTTAACAACCTTGAGTTTCTCAAAAATCTGCCATACCACTGAGTCTGAATGACATCATTCAAATAACATAGCTGGTGCACACGAGTTATTCTGTCGAGGGACTTCTGTTCACATATCAACAATCATTGAAACTTGCAACTTTAAAATAACTTATTCTTTCGAAGTCCTCAAGGATCAAGGATGACATGTTTCTTCTAAGAGGGTTCTGTGACAAGGTCAATGTGCAATCCGCAGAATCTGCCATGTGGTTAGGAGATGAAGATGGTTCTTCGAGGGTATCAGACAAGTGAACTCAAGTGGTTTCTGCACCCTCTCAGATGCCTAAACTTTGCCTCCGTGTGCATCTGAAGTTAGTGTTCAGTGCTTTCCCAAGTAAGTCTTAAGTCAGGAACCGGCAGGGGTGTTTGGAGGATCTCTGTGCAGCTTTTCCACTGTCCTCCCGAGAGTTTCCAGTCATTGCAGGACATTAGAACAGTAGGGACACAGTATAAATATAGTGAAGGAACGAGGTCACTGTTCAATCACATTATGACACAAGGGAATAAGCAGAGGCTGAATAGCCTGTAACATGAGGAGTATTCTAGAAAAGTAGGCTAAGTTAAGGTTGTGGATTGACATATTGAATTACAATATGGCTACCATCACAAAGACACAGTTGAGAGAGGAACAGGACTGGCAACTCAACCTCTTGGATACAAGATCTTTAGGAGAATTAGGGGTGGGCGTAAAAGAGGTAATGTTGCATTATTAATCAAGGATGTAGTTAAGGCAGTAAGTAGGGATGGTATCTCAGAAGTATGTTCAAATAAGGCTTTGTGATTAGAGCTTAGGAATAAAGAAGGGGCAGTCACACAGCTGGAAGTATATTATCGGTCACCAACCAGTAAAGTATAGATAATTCACTGAGGTGTGTAAAAATAACTGCAGGGTAATTAAGATCAGGGGACTTGAACTTCCCCAACATCAATTAGGGAAGGTAATAGTCCAATGGTATTATTGCTGATCTATTAATCCAAAAGATCCTCTTGCATTCTGCACCTTTTCTAATAAATCCCAAAAGGTGGCTTGCGTTATTAATTACTCCCTAAACGTGATCTGCCATCTTCAAAGGTTGGTGTACAGACACACACAGATCCCACTGTTCCTGGATTGCACCTTTGGACTTCTATCACCCATGTTCTTTCGAAATAAATTAATCACCTCACATTTCTCCACATTTAATCTAATCTGTCACTTGCCCACTTGTTCCACCAACTTGCCTTTATCCTTGTCAAGTTGTGCACTATCCTACTTAGTTTGCAATACTTGCACATTTCATATCACCTGCAAACTCTAAAGTTGAGCCATGTACACTGAAGTCTCAGCTATTAATCCGGGTCAAGAAGAGCAAGGATAACAACACTGACACCCTACATCCAGCTCCAAAATGATCACTTCTTTTCTACCACTCAGCCAATTTCAAAGTCACGTTGTTTGCACATCTTTTAAACCAAGAAATTTAATTTCACTAACTGTACATCACTGCTTCAAATCCTTCCTTGGAGTGCATATTCACCACATTAACAACATCCAACAATCAACCCTCTCGGTTTCCTCCTCCTCAAACAAAAAAAATGTCAGCACATTACTTGGACATAATTTTTCCTAATGTCGTCCATGCTAGGTTTCCTCAATTCGACTGCACTTGTCCAAGTGACTGTCAATTTTTTCCCTGTTCAATGTTTCTGGAAATTTTCACACCACCAAAGTCTAACTTATATGCCTGCAAATAATGGGCTTCTGTTTACACCCATTCTTGAGGAAGGACATAATGTTAGCAATTCTCTTGTCTTGCAGCACCAAGGAGACAAAAAAAAAATGTATGGCTAGTGCCACCATAATTGCCATGGTTGTTTGTCTCGTTATCTTGGTATGCACTTATCGCGTTTGAGTTCCCTCAAATGCAGATAACCTCCACCTAGTCAATTTTTAGCCTCTCTGACATTTGAAATGCCTTTTTTTCCCTTGGCTGGGGCTGCAATTTCTTCCTTATTAAAAGCAAATGCAAAGCATTCTTTAGTACTTCACCTGTGGCATCTACCTCCATGCATAAATCCTCTCTTTTGGTGCCTAATTGACCCATTGAGCACCTTTTTTGTTCCATCTGTCCACAGACCATCTGGGATTTTCAGTTTACCTCGACTGCCAGTTTCTCATAAGACCTACTCTTTGGTTCTCTTCTTTGAGGCTTCCATATTCAACCTAGCTCTACTGCATTTGCTGCCTGACAGCTGCTAGAAAATAGCTCTCTTCTGCACTTTAATTTTATCTCATTGTCATTCACGAAGCTGTTTTCTTTGCTCTACATTGCCCATTTGAAGGAATATATTTTGACTATGCCCAGACGCTTTGAAGATAACCCATTGTTCAGCAATTGAGTTTCCTGCAAATGCGACATCAATTAATTCGACACAAGTTGGTTCTTAGCCCAAAGAAGGTGGTTTCCACCTACAGCAACACCAACCATCACAGTTTCCCCACACCCCCCAAACTTAATAACTTTTAGTTTCAATTGTTCTGTGCCCTTCACCACCTTCAGCTGACGAAGGACTCCAGCCCAAAACATCAATTTTCCTGCTCCTCGGATGCTGTCTGATTTACTGTGCTTTACCAACAACACACTCAACAAATAAACCTTGGCCAGTCATGCCCAAGTTCAAAGAAAAGATAAAGTACAAGTCTTACACTGTACCACAACTTTCAGTCACCTACAGGATTGCTGCCATTCTCAAAGTATGGTCAAGTCATGTTTATTATGGCGGATTTTGTGTCAAATAAACACTCCAGACAGCATACAGTGCCTGGCTATTCTTGAATCGGTGCCTGCAGAATTAGGGTTTGCTTCCATCCCATATAATTAAAGATTTCATTTTATTTTGATTTCATTTGTAGTTTTAGACCATCAACTGGAAGTAAAAATGGTAAAAGCTGTTAACCATGATGCAAATCTGGTTGTCCAACTCAGTGTTGTAACAAATATAAAATCGCATTCAGAAGGATCATCACCAGTCAATATAAATTTTCTGAGTTGACTTTTCCTGCAGTCATGGAAATCAAATTATTTAAAGAAATTAAAGTTTAATTGCCTCAAGGTAGAACTCAGCCAGGTGTGTTGCAGGATTATACTTTTATGTCTTTTGACTTTTTGTCATCACGAAAAACCAAATTAACCAAGATAACCCAGAAAGAAGAAACAGATCAACAACTTGAATGGTAAACATGTTAACACTTGATGTGTTTTCAAACATTCCATTGGGGGGGGGGGGGGGGTGCAGTGGGGACCTTGTTCACAGAAACTCCCATCTTGCAATAATCAATCACCAAAAACAGTGTAGATTCAGAAAAGCCTTGAGCTTTCTCAATGTTTAGAAACAGGATTGAGTGAATCAGCTAGGTTTACATCTCTATCCAGGAGAACAAGGTACTACTTTGCTTTTACTTGATGTTTTTATGCAGAAGAGACAAGTATCAAAGCCTTGGTCAACCAAAATGCAAGAATTACAAAACAACCATTTCTGGTGCATCAAATTTCAAGTTACTTCTATTGCTGAAGAATTACTAGCTCATGAACAAATTACATTCTCCCCAAATACCAACCTGCAATGATCAGTGACCGAAGGATGCTATTACGTCACTAATATTGGCACATTGGTACCTTGCTCAGAATAGTGAGTCAATCATGTGAGGATGTAAATTCAGCTCCCTCAACCATCCCTGTGCTCAGTGGCTAAAAAATAGCTCCCAATCAAGCAATGTCTCACTTTAAAATTCCCATCCATATTGACATGGTTTCAGCTCTTCGGTCCTTAAACATGAGAATTTTCTCCCACAACCAGACTCTTTCTCAATTTACTCCAAGAGGATCTTTTCAAATCTACCTCTTTGACCAGGCATTTTGTGTCTGCCCCAACAATGTCTTATACGAATCAGAGTACAATTATACTTCATTTCATAATTGTGAAGCACTTTGCACTATTTTATTCCTTTCAAGTCTCTGTTCAGTTAAGTGCACAACCGCAAATGGTTTCTTGCAGAGATACAACGGACAATTGTGAAACAAGCAAAAGTCACAATTTATTAGTCAATTTGGGTAAGCTATTCTGAATATATGCCCAAAATTGAAATTCACACAGTAATCAAAATAAACTTGAAACTGCAAATGTCAAGTAAAATACATTATTATTAGGACAAATCTTCCCATGCTGGCCAAAGCCCTGCAATCACACCTATGTTACATCCTCATTCACAGCATTAACTAAACTCCAGGTCCCTGTGCAACTTATTCTCAGGTCTTAACACTTTGTTAGAACTTTCACTGATTCGTTTATTTTTAAAAAATCATTTTTGTTTGAAGCTGTGAACTTTGAGCTGAGAAGTAATTGCGATCTTTGAACTGTAAGCAGCATTAATGTTTTTGCTCCCAAGAGCACAAACTGACATTTGTTCATAAAAGCCAGGCCTGGAAATTATGAAGACGTTGATTTTTGTTGATAGTGCTTGACAGAAACTTCAGCTCTGGAGAGGTATTTTATTCAAACAGAGAGTCGATGTTTTAATGTAAGAGGATTTCATTCTCATGCAACCAAAATATAGTTCAAAAACTGGCTCGAACTTCGATTCGTCAGTTGAAAATCAGAAGGATTTTGGCTACCACAGCTCCAGGATCGAGGTAAGATGGCTGCCTTGGTTGCCTTTTCTTTAATTTATTGAAAGTTCAAAGAACAAAATCTCCATTGTAAGAATTAAATGAATATTCCTTGCAGCCTACTGGAAACTATTTACACACACCTATACGTTCAGAAAACAAGGTACACTCCCATGTACTGATGTCGTAGATCATGGAGTTTGCTTTTGTGGCCTGACCTCTTCTATAATTTTTTCATTTGATTTGTCCCTTGTCTGTCTTTGAGTGGGGGCCAGGAACAAAGAAGATTGGGTTTAAATCATAGACATTATATCACAGCACCTGGTGGTTTAATCTTTGATCAGCGAAAGCTATTGTGGTGTTAATAAATTGCTAAATCTTGTTTAAACTATAAACCTGGTGTCTGGTATCAATTACTCTAAGTCTAGTACGAGTTATTCAAAAATCGAGGAAAGGTTTGAGGGTGATTTGAATATTTTAAATTTTACTGTGTTGAAAAGGGATAAGGAAGGGGATTTGGTTGTCCAACTCAAGTGTTATAACAAAAAGGATCATCACCAATGCAAATTTTCTGAGTTGACTTTTCTTGCAGTCATGGAGAGCCAATTATTAAACTAAATTATTTTTGAGACAATTAATGGGCCACATTTGGTTCTGTTAATTACCTGCTGGAGAAAGCAGTCAAAGACCAGTGGAATGCTGGTCACAGATTGTTCAGTGAAAAACAGAGCTGAAAAATAATTGCAAGCAGTATCTCCAATGAGCTCTCTTGTACTTTCAGGGTGCATATCTATTCCCAAACTAGATCCACATTAAAACAACTCATTCCTGATTGTAGCCCCAACAAGGCAGCACTTGAACTTAAAATCTGAAATTTCATCAGTTACTTGAAGTTTCCTTACCTTAAAATCCTTCCTGTTCATTGTTCCCCTTGAAGTGACATAACCTGATTCAAAGCCCCTGAAAAACACTGCTTGGCTCTATACA
This sequence comes from Chiloscyllium plagiosum, assembly GCF_037043375.1. NCBI lineage: Eukaryota > Metazoa > Chordata > Chondrichthyes > Orectolobiformes > Hemiscylliidae > Chiloscyllium > Chiloscyllium plagiosum. Next base: position 108,600,066 of record NW_028270142.1, read on the forward strand.
CATAGGCAGAAAGACATCACGCTTTAAAGCAAAGTTTCTAGCATTACAAGAACAAACCATGGAAGCTCAGTGTGCAGGAGATCACATTAAACTGTAGCCGAAACTGATACCTGATAACACTCAAGCCTGAATAGACTATACCACTGATGCACAAAACAAATCTTCATTGCCAGGTTGTCAAAAGTTGAACACTATAAATGACCAGAGTTTAAATCAGTTGAGTTATTTCATTCCAAACAACAACTGGGTTTCTTAATTGATGCTAGAATCTTTAGAGTCGGAACAGAGTCAGTGCTGATGGATACCGAGGGAAAATTAGATCTAACAGAACAATGTGCATCGGTCGTGATGCAGTAACAATCACTGAAAAAGAACAGCTACTGGAGAAGTCCCTGACATGACAGAAAAATTCAGCCTTCGACCGAGAAGATTAAAGATAGAAGAGAACCAAGTTCGAGGCGTACCTCCAAAATAGCTCGAAAAGCCAAACAATCACCCAGGAAAGAAAGGCGAAAAGCTCTCCTTATTGTGGGAGCTCTGTCCACTACTGTATGCATCTTCGTACCACAACAGGAAAAAGCCAGTACAGTGCTGAGGTACATTTAAGAGAAACTTTTCATTGATATTTTTCTAAATTTCACTGACTGACTTAAATGGTAATAAACAAAACTGTCTGACCTGTTATAGTCAAACCATGCTGAATAGCTAGGGATAATGATGTGATGTGTCTGTTCAGTGACATTATCTTCGGCTTGGTCCACAGGACGTATATGATCACCTTTGGCATTGGAACTGTCCTCTTCTTCCTAGAATAGTTCACAAATCATTTGGCTCTCAGTTAAATCACTGGAAATCAAAAGGCATGCATAACACTTGAATGAATGCCAGGACAAAAACCTGAAGAACTGCAGATGCTGTAAATCAGAAACAAAAACACAAAAACTCAGGTCCGGCAGCATCTGTGGAGAGAAATCAGAGTTAATGTTGTGGGTCGAGTGATTTTCGCCAAGTTCAATTTCAGTTAATGAATTACAATTGAAAATACAATGTTAGACAGGCAGAACAGCTTTGAGTCTCGGTGTCATGGTATTTTAATTAACTCAACTATAGCTTTAAATTGATCGAGAGATTTCCATTTAACACTTTACAAAAAAAAATCAAACATTTGTAAATCACAAAAATAATGAGAATTCTGACATTGACTTGGTTACTTTGAAAGCTCTTCAGAGTTGCAAGTATCTGCAACTTGTTATGACATCCACAAAACTCAATTGACATATGGTTGTTAATCACCACATTATCACTGAAGATCAAGAGTCAAAGATGTTACCATAAGTAGGTGACAAGGAGGTAACCCAAAGATTGCTCTCAAGCTCTTGGTACAGTGATCAATAGAAGCACTCATGCCTTGTGTCCAACAAGCGATTTGAGGTACCATATGAGAGTGTTTTTGAGACCAATGGGATTATAATTCCTGTGTGGTTTAAAATCTTGAAGTTTGTTTTCTAAAAACAAAATTGTCTCAATTCACTAATTTTATTGGTTTTCCTCGTAAAGTTCAGTTCTGTTGTGGAAAACAAATATGCAAAATTGCATGTTTACATTTTAGCGACAGACTTTGTCGTTAAAAACAGAAACAAAACATTTTCAATGAAGCCAGGTTACAGTCTGGCATCTGATTGGTCCAGTTGGGATCATAACATCAAATATCACCACTTCTGAGCTTGTGATGTATAGCAGGTTACTGATGAAGCAACAGAAGATGGCTGGGCCTACATCACTACCCTGAGGAACTCCAGCACAGATGTGGAGTTGAGATGACTGAATTCCAATAACAACCATCTTCCTTTGTGATGGATATGACTGGAATCAGAGTTTTCCCCAATTCCTCAGGAATGTAGCTTTGCTCAGCTTCTTGATGCCACACTACGACAGAGTCATCCAGCACAAATACAGGCCCAACGCCAACGAATAAAGACCAAACTACACTAATCCCTTCACTGCACTTGGTCCATTAGTCTATTATGTCATAGCACTTTACATACTCATGCAGATGTTTCTTAAATGCTGTCAGAGCATTTGCCTCCACTAGCCACTCTTGCAGCATGCTTCCATGTATCGACCTCCTTCTGGGTGAAAAAACTTCTCCTCATACCTTCTCTAAATTACTCGTTCCTTAACTTCAACTTATGCCATCTACCTTGGGGAACAGATTCGCACGATCGTCTGACTATACCTCTTAATTTTGCATACCTGAATGAGATTCCCCCCTCAGCTTCAAGAAAAACAAAACCAGCCTTGCAAGTCTCTCTTCATAAGTGAAACATTTCATCTCCGGCAACATGCAGGTGAATCTCCTTTGGGGACATGACAACCTAGTGCTCTTATCGTTGGACTATTAATCCAGAGACACTGGCAATGTTCTGAAGACCTGAGTTTGAATCCTGAGATGGCAGATGTGGAATTTGATTTCAAGAAGTATCTGGAATTAGCAAACCAATGATGACCATGAAAACATTTTCACTCATCAGCAAAAAACTCTGGTTCACCAATGCCCCCAGGGAAGGAAACCACTGTATCCACTCTGCTTTGGTCTGGAGTCACTTGTTAACCAGACAATGTATAGTTGATAGTTAACTGCCCTCTGGACAATTAGGGATAGGTAACAAATGCTGGCCGAGGCAGAGATTCCCACAGCCTATATATGAAATTTTTAAAAACCCTCTTATGACATTAATAACGTCCTTCAATTAGAATGGAAACTAAAACTGCACACAGTATTCCATCTGTGGCACAACCAATGAAAGCTTAGACCAGGTAAGGATGCCAGCCTCCCTCTCCCAAGGACTTCAGTCAACCAGACAGGCCCTTCAGACAATCAATTAGCTCATAACCACCAGTGGACTTCTAATTCCAGGTTTTTTTTTTATTTCATGACTTGGCCAGGTATGTTGTTTAATCTTGTAAATCCTTACAATACAACAATGACAGGTGACAATAGTGGAAAAGTTTCTTGGTCAGCTATGTTTGATGTCAAGTTCATTCCACAAACCTCCAGCAACAGGTTAGGGACTGCTTCAAGACAAGCCTACAAGTTTCACAAATCAGAGGTACTTCAGCCCATAGTGCATACTCAAACAAAATACTTTAAGTCGACAATCAACAGCTCATACAAAGAAAGGAGTGAGAAAAGTTGAAACGAGGAAAGCTGGCACAGTTATCTTTGCCTTCAACACTAAATCCATTCCCTTACTACAATTTGCAAATGCAGCCTTGATATCCATTTGCAGCCTTGGCTCAAGTATGTGAGAAGCTGTATAACTTGAGCAGAACTCAAACAGAGCATTTGGGAGTGGGTTATTGTTAAACTGGTGTTGCTGGATAGCACTGTTGATGACTGCTCCCTTCACTTCACTAATATTGGAGCACAGGCCAGTAATTGTTGCTGGAGAGTAATATTTCAGATGTATTGGAACAGCGAGACTGTGGGTGCATCAAGTTTTGGAGTACAGGTCTTGAGTGTCATTGTCAGAATGTTGTCAGAGTTCATAGCTTTAACAGTATTCATAACAGTGCGAAGTAGTTATAGAGTCGTAGAGATGCACAGCATGGATACTACGGTCCAAAATCGTTCATGCCGACAAGATATCCCAAATTTATCCAGTCCCATTTGCCAGCACTTGCCCATATCCCTCTAAACTCTTCCTATTCATGTACCCATCCAGATGCCTATTAAAAGGTTTAAATTGTACCAGCCTTCACCACTTCCTCTGGTAGCTCATTCCATACACGCACCACCCTCAGTGAAAACGTTACCCCTTCGGTCTCTTTTATATCCTTCCCCCCCCCTCACCCTAAACCTCTGCCCTCGAGTTCTGGATTCCCTCCCCTCCAGGGAAAAGACCTTGTCTAACTTATCCTATCCATATGCCTCATGATATTATAAACCTCTAAGATCACCCTTCAGCCTCTGACACTCCAGGGATAATAGCCCCAGCCTATTCAGCCTCTCCCAATACCTCAAACTTGTAAATCTTTTCTGAACCCTTTTTGATTTCACAACATCCTTCCTATAGGAGGGAGACCAGAATTGCATACAATATTCGAAATGTAGATTAAAGTCACCAAAGATTATTTACGTTCCTTTGTTAGAAGCAGCCAGTAGTTTTTCTTGTATACAGTGTCCTACATTGTGGTTACTGTTCAGGGTCTGGAGGTCACTATGACCAGTAGTGATTTCCCATAAAATGCCATCTCCTTCTGGACTCCCCCACTGAGGAAAAAAACTTTGTCTCTTTACCCTATCCATGCCCCTCATGATTTTATTAACCTCTATAAGGTCACCTCACAGCATTCAAAGCATGAGAGAAAACAGCCCCAGCCTGTTCAGCCTCTCCCTATAGCTCAAATCCTCCAACCCTGGCAACATTCTTGTAAATCTTTTCTGAACCCTTCCAAGTTTCACAACATCTTTCCGATAGGAAGGAGACCAGAATTGCATGCAATATCCCAAAAGCGGCCTAACCAATCTCCTGTACAGCGCAACATGACCTCCCAACTCCTGCACTCAACACTCTGACCAATAAAGGAAAGCATACCAAAAGCCTTCTTCACTATCTACCTGTGACTCTACTTTCAAGGAGCTACAAACCTGCATTCCAAGGTCTCCATGTTCACCAAAACTCCCTAATACCTTACCATTAAGTGTCTAAGTCCCACCAAGGTTTTCACCTCTCATTTATCTGAATTAAACTCCATCTGTCACTCCTCAGCCCACTGATCAAGATCCCATTGTAATCTGAGGTAACCTTCTTCGCTGTCGAATACACATCCAATTTTGGTGTCATCTGCAAACTCACTAACGATACCTCTTATGCTCACATCCAAACCATTTATATAAATGACAAAAAGCAGTGGACCCAATATCGATCCTTGTCGCACCCCACTGATCACAGGTCTCCAGTCTGAAAAACAACTCTTCACCACCACCACCAGTCTTCGACCTTTGAGCCGGTTTTGTATCCAAATGGCTAGTTCTCCCTGTATTACATGAGATCTATTCTCTCCACAGTTACCATTGGGTCCTTAATGTAAAAACCCTTTGGATTCACCTTAACCCTATTTGCCAAAGCTATCTCATGTCCCCTTTTTGCCCTCTTGATTTCCCTCTTTAGTATACTCCTACTTTCTTTGTACTCTAAGGATTCACTCGATCTATCCTATCTATACCTGACAAATGCTTCCTTCTTTTTCTTAACCAAACCCTCAATTTCTTTAGTCATCCAGCATTCCCTATACCTACCAGCTTTCCCTTTCACCCTGACAGGAATATACTTTCTCTGGATTCTTGTTATCTCATTTCTGAAGGCTTCCCATTTTCCAGCCGTCCCTTTACCTGCGAACATCTGCTTCCAATCAGCTTTTGAAAGTTCTTGCCTAATAGCGTCAAAATTGGCCTTTCTCCAATTTAGAACTTCAACTTTTCGATCCGGTCTATCCTTTTCCATCACTATTTTAAAATGAATAGAATTATGGCCGCTGACCCCAAAATGCTCCCCACTGACACCTCAGTCACCTGCCCTGCCTTATTTCCCAAGAGTAGGTCAGGCTTTGCACCTTCTCTCGTAGGTACATTTACATACTGAATCAGAAACGTTTCTTGTACTTTTCTTAACAAATGCCTCTCCACCAAACCCTTAACACTGTGGCAGTACCAGTCTATGTTTGGAAAGTTAAAATCCCCTACCATAACAACCCTATTATTTTGAGAGATTAAGCTGCCAGTCCTGTCCATCCTGGAGCAACATGTCTGTAATTTCTATGATACCCCAGTCCCATGTTCCTAACATGCCCTGAGTTTGTCTGCCTTCCCTGTTCGGCCTCTTGCATTGAAGTAAATGCAGTTTAATTTATCAGTCCTACCTTGTTCTCTGCTTTGTCCTTTACTGCCCTCACTGTTTGACTCACTTCTTTTTTCAACTAGTTCTCATCCATTTCCAAATTATACAGCTCTACCAAAAACAAAGTAAAACAGAGACTTCAGTTTGTTTTCCCCCAATTCATAGAAACAGGGGGATAGCCCATTCTCCCATCCATTCTATACAATCATGGTTAACTGAACATTTCAATGCCCTTTACTCATCCTATCTCAATAACATGGTGTGCCATTTGTAATCAGATATCTCTCCACATCTACCTTAAAAATGCTAAGGACAGATTCCTGACAGAATTCCAAATGTTGACATTATTCTGCAGTCGACAAAAAAACCTCTTAATTTCAGACCTCAGTGGCATCTCCCTCATTTTTAAATTGTGTCCCCGGTTCGAGATTCCGTCACAGGTGCAACATCTCACTTGTCGCTACATTCTCTATCCATTGAAGTATTTTGTGCATTTCAACGAACAATCTTCAAAGTTCTACAGACAACAGGTCTCGTGGTGCCCAATCTCTCTTAATACAACAATTCTGCTATCCTGGAAACAACTTTGTGAACCCTTCCTGCACTTGGTGTATGGCAATACATCTTTCCCAGAGATAAAGAGATCTAAACTGCACACAATACTCCAGGTACTGTCTCACCAAGCTCCTCAACAATTAAAGGAAGACTTGATTACTCTCGTATTCAAACAAACAAAGAGGTTATTGTTCCTTAGCCTTAGTTTCATTCACTGCACCTGAACTGACAAGCTTCGCTCCTTTGTACACCGACACTTTCCCATCGCTCACTGTTTAAGAAATATTCTGCACATCAGTTCTTCCACACAAAATGGATTACATCATTTTTCCCATGACATATTCTAAACACCATATTCTTGCCAGAGCTGACCAAAATCCTCCTGAAGATGCATCACATGCTCCTTACCAAAGAGGGAGATGATGGCCTCATAATATCACTCAACTATTAATCCAGAGACCCAAGTGACGTTCTGGGGATCGGAGTTCAAATCCAGCCAGGACAATGGGTGAAATATGAATGCAATAATAAGCGGTGATTAATGGTGACCAGGAAATCAAAGGTTTTCTGACGATCACCAATCTGGTTCACTAATGCCACTGAGAGAAGGATTTACCTGGTCTTGCCTCAGTACGACTCCAGAACCTTGACCCTTAACTGCCTCCTGGGCTTTTAGGTTTGGGCAATAAAAGCTGGTCTGAGCAGTGATACCTCATCCCACAAATTAAAGAAACATTCCCCTTAACTCTGGATTATTTGCTAATTTGGAAATATTACATTTGATCCAAATCATTCAGCTATAGTGAACAGCTGCAGTCCCAGGTTCTGATTGATCCAGTACCTAGTGACAGCCTGCCAATCCTCGAAAAACCCATTTATTCTTACTCTCTTTTAATGACATGGATGACAATTATATAATTATACTATTCAAGGCAGAAAACTTGAATGGTATTTCACTTGTGATCACTGCATTCTTGGTGACCAAGTTTCCTAAATATTAATTTCATTAACAGACTTTCACTTCTGGGTTTGAAGACTGGGGTTCAATAAGGGAGCAATTTGCAGACCAAGCTGTCAACAATTAGCAAAGACTCTACTCAGAGGATATTTAAGATATCATAAAATAATTTAAAATGTGATTTTATCCATGGAATTTTTCCCCCTCAACAGGCATCACAAAATAAAAGTGATGAGTATAAGCCTCATCACTGTTTTGGAGCTACAGATTCAAGTATGCAAACAATAGTTGTTAAAAGGCATATCTTGGCTATTCAATCTTTCCATGTTTCTTACATCTTTTTTCTCTTCAATTTGTCTGACCTTTTGCAAGGTTAAGGATTTTTGGAGAAAGAATCAAGTCACTAACCCACGGGTGGTGAGAGCAGGTAAAGCCAAGAAAGAAATCATCAGCACATGCACATCAGCATCAGCACCTTTCGTCTACTGCACATTCTTCAGACCATGCCTGACTGGAAGAGACCACTGCAGTTTATCGACATTGGTATATCTGGTTAACCAGACCAAAAGTAAAGCAACCCAGGATAACTACTCAGTGGGTCTGGCAGCATCGGTGGACAGAAAGCAGAATGGACCAAAAATGTCACCTCTACTTTCACTCCATAGATGCTGCCATACCTGCTGAATTTCTCTGGCAGTTTCTGTTTCAGATTTCCAGTATCTGGAGTTCTTTGTTTTATTCCAGGGTGGATATTACTTATTTCGTTTTTTTTGGTAAGGAATGACAATGAACTGACGTGAAGAGGAGGCGAAAAAAAGTTAGCCAATGACATTGAGACACATTTTACACATGTTGATGGGATAATTGTTTCAGAGCAGTGTGGGTGATGAATTGCCAAACTAGTTGAAAATAATTATCAACCTGAAATCAAAGGGAGAAATAAAGAAGGAGAGGATCAAATATGAAGGTAGGCTAGCCAGTAATATTAGAAATGATAGTAAAAGTTTCTTTCAATACATAAGAAACAAACGACAGGCAAAAGTACACACTGGGCCACTTCAAACTGATGCTGGAAGCCTAGTGATGGGAGGTAAGGAAATAGCAGGAGAACTTAATAAGTACATTGCGTGAGTCTTCACAGTGGAAGATATGAGTAATATCCCAACAATTAAATGGAGTCAGGGGGCTGAGTGGAGTATGGTTGCCATTACAAAAAGTGAAAGTGCTAGAAAAGCCACATGGTCTTAACATTGATAAATCTCCTGGCCCCGATGGGCTTCATCCTAGAGTTCTGAGGGAGGTGGCTGAGGAAATAGCGGAGGCATTGGTTGAGATCTTTCAAAAGTCACTGGAGTCAGGGAAAGTCCTGGATGATTGGAAGATCGCTGTTATACCCCCTTGTTCAAGAAAGGATCAAGACAAAAGATGGAAAATTATAGGCCCAACCTCAGTTGTTGGCAAAATTCTAGAATCCATTATTAAGGGTGAGGTTTCTAAATTCTTGGAAGAGCAGGGTCGGATTAGAACTAGTCAACATGGATTTAGTAAGGGGAGGTCGCGCCTGACAAACCTGTTGGAATTCTTTGAAGAGGTGACAAATAGGTTAGACCAGGGAAACCCAGTGGATGTGGTCTACCTAGACTTCCAAAAGGCCTTTGATAAAGTGCCATATGGGAGGCTGCTGAGCAAGGTGAGGGCCCATGGTGTTCGAGGTGAGCTACTGGTATGGATTGAGGATTGGCTGTCTGGCAGAAGGCAGAGAGTTGGGATAAAAGGTTCTTTTTCGGAATGGCAGCTGGTGACAAGCGGTGCCCCGCAGGTTCAGTGTTGGGGCCGCAGCTGTTCACGTTTTATATTAATAATCTGGATGAAGGGACTGGGGGCATTCTAGCGAAGTTTGCCGATGATACAAAGTTAGGTGGACAGGCAGGTAGTACTGAGGAAGTGGGGATGCTGCAGAAGGATCTAGACAGTTTGGGAGAATGGTCCAGGAAATGGCTAATGGAATTCAATGTGAGCAAATGCGAGGTCTTGCACTTTGGAAAAAAGAATACAAGCATGGACTACTTTCCTACTTTCGAAATGGTGAGAAAATTCGTAAAGCCAAAGTACAAAGGGATCTGGGAGTGCTCATCGAGGATTCTCTAAAGGTAAACATGCAGGTTGAGTCCGTGATGAAGAAAGCGAATGCTATGTTGTCATTTATCTCAAGAGGGTTGGAATATAAAAGCACCGTTGTGCTCCTGAGACTTTATAAAGCTCTGGTTAGGCCCCATTTGGAATTCTGTGTCCAGTTTTGGTCCCCATACCTCAGGAAGGACATACTGGCGCTGGAGCGTGTCCAGCGGAGATTCACACGGATGATCCCTGGAATAGTAGATCTAACATACGAGGAACGGCTGAGGATCCTGGGATTGTATTCATTGGAGTTCAGAAGATTAAGGGGAGATCTAATAGAAACTTACAAGATAATACATGGCTTGGAAAGGGTGGACGCTAGGAAATTGTTTCCGTTAGGCAAGGAGACTAGGACCCGTGGACACAGCCTTAGAATTAGAAGGGGTAAATTCAGAACAGACATGCAGAGACATTTCTTCAGCCAGAGAGTGGTGGGCCTGTGGAATTAATTGCCGCAGAGTGCAGTGGAAGCCGGGTCACTAAATGTCTTCAAGGCTGAGATTGATAAATTCTTGATGTCACAAGGAATTAAGGGCTACGGGGAGAATGCGGGTAAGTGGAGTTGAAATGCCCATCAGCCATGATTGAATGGCGGAGTGGACTCGATGGGCCGAATGGCCTTACTTCCACTCCTATGTCTTATGGTCTTCTTACTCCAAGGAGAAATAAAACTAAACAAGGGATAGTGTCACAAAAGATTATCAAATTACAAGACATCAGCTTCTAACATGGTGTGATCAAAATGCACAAAATGATGATGCAAAGGCTACGCTCTCATTTAAAACTCAATAGCCAAGTGCTTATGCAATAAATTCTTAATTATGCTTTACACATACAACATGTGATATAATTTTGTGCCCACAACATGCAAAGCTGTGGAGAAAGAAAAGGAATTGAATATCTCCAAATGTAACTGAACAAGTCATTTTCGCTCAATATTCAAACGTTGATTACTGTTTTCCCTCCAACAGCATGTAACCACAAACACATTTGTCAAAATGTTGCCAATACGAAGTGGTACAGAAACACAGCTCTGGAGCCTAACAATAGATTAGTTGCCATAGTTACCATTTCTCAACAGCGACTGGGTGAGCAGAACTAGCTTTTATGTTAATTACCTTCCCTCCTGCAGACAACGGTTCATCCTCTTGCTCATCTGTAACAAGATCAATTCAGGATATGTTATTAGCTTGCACATATGCGATGAAGCCTTCGTAAAAGGTGAAGATGATGTCAACAGCCAGAGTGTAATCATTTGGTTTGTCATGGATTTGCTAATATCACACTATTCCAGCTGAGCTACAAAAATGAATTATTGTACCAAGTAGATTCAATGTTACATTTACATCAGACAATAAAATTACTTGCTTGTGCATCCCATTGGATACCATCAGGTCACTAGCTACAATTTTTAGTGCACCTTTCCAGCTCTTGCTGGCCTCCTCATTCTATTCTCTAAACTGGAGGCCATCCAAAACAGCCCATCTGTTCTTTTTTTCAAATGTCTTCAATCTTTGGATCTGCTTTGCCCTAGATGGATCTTTAAGGAAAGCAGAGGTAAGCAGATGCCTCACAATATACTTAATGCTTCTTCAGGTATGAGTCAATGATTAATTTTAATTATTTTTAATCAACCTGTTCAGACATTTTCTGACACCTGTGCTTGAACAGGGACCATATGGAGTACTTAATGAAGTTTGAGGCCATTTTACTTTTTTCTAAATGAGTACCATCACGCATCAACCACTTCTCATTGACCAAGACAATGTCCTGGTCAAGCAACAAAATTCAAATGACCATTGCTTTCAAATCCCTTCAGTGCCTTGCCTTGCCCCTCCCCACCTTGGCAGTCTCCACAAATCCTGTAACATGCAAAGCTATATACAAGACGCAGACTCTGACCTAAAGCACACTCAACTTCAATTACTCCACCAATGACCATACCTTAGTTGCCTTGGCCCTATGTTCTTGAGAAGCTATATTGTTCCAACTCTTGGCCACACTTGGTTCCTCAAAATACTCCTCATAAATCTTCCTCTTTGAGCAAGCTTTTGACCATCTTGTGTGACTTCATGTAATTTTGTTTAATCAATACCCCTTTGAATTACCATGGATGAAACAATATATGTTATATACATTTCAACACCAACTTCAAATTCAACATTTCTTGGAAATCAGAGGTAAATTTGGTCAATAATTAAAATTTATGTTCTTGCCACTTCTCAGCCCAATCCCTGATATTGTCAAAGTCTTGCTGCAAATGGACACTGACCTCTTAATGTCTCAAGAGTGGCGAATGTTGCTGCCAATATGCAATCATCACACATCTCCACCTCGAACCTTCTGATGGATGAAAAGTCATTGATGGAAGCAGCTGAAGATGTTTTGAGCTGAAAACACTACCTTGAGAAACTCCTGCATTGAGGCACTGACATGGAGATGATTGACTTCCTACAATGTCAAGCATTTTCTTTTGGCCGAAATATGACTCCACCAAGTGGGAATTTTACCCAATTCCTCCAGTCACCAAGAACAATCAGAGGGTCATGTAGGGTAAGAGAAGGCAGAGAAGGGGCCTAACAGAGGCACAAATCCAATGGTCTCTGTAATGCAATTTTAACAGCTCAAAGCAAGCTTTAAAAGCAGAAACTGTCTGTATTTCCCAGGGGTGATTTATCTACCTCTTCAGATAATGGAAAAAAAAATCAAGGTTCATCAGAATAGTGACAATTACAAAGTATAATTACCTAGATCTGCAATTGTGCCTCCCTTCACAGGTGTGTGCTCACTGTCCTTCTTGGGATTCACTAGTGTAAAAAAAAGTTATAGACAAGCCATCAAAAATGTACCCAATTCCATGCATTTCATCAGTGAGATTTTTAGATGCCAGCAGATTGGGTAAAACTTGAACTTGCATCCAGTTTTTTGCAACTGCAATCTATTGAATCCACTTGCAAACTCAATCCAAGTTTCTCTTCAGGAACAAAGGTATTTTGCATCTACAATTCCATGGCATAGAATTATTTGCACTGAATCTGCTTTCCACCGACGACAAAAACTTCACTCTTCCATCATAGTCATAACCTTAAATTCACATTTTCGTCACTGACATCTCAACAAGAATTCTTAACATCTTCGATTGTGTCAAGTCCTTCATCAATTTAAAACCAAACCTATTCTACTCCAAATGTCTATGTTGGTATGTTCATATATTTAAGCACAATTCAAGTTTGATTTGTACAAAGTTAAAAATCACATACCTGAGCTGAAAATGTGTTGCTGGAAAAGCGCAGCAGGTCAGGCAGCATCCAAGGAACAGGAGAATCGACGTTTCAGGCATAAGCCCTTCTTATGCCTGAAACGTCGATTCTCCTGTTCCTTGGATGCTGCCTGACCTGCTGCGCTTTTCCAGCAACACATTTTCAGCTCTGATCTCCAGCATCTGCAGCCCTCACTTTCTCCTTAAAAATCACACACCACCAGGTTATAGTCCAACAGGTTTAACTGAAAGCACACTAGCTTCCGGAGCTTCGCTTTTCATCAGGTGGTAGTGGAGGGCTCAATCCTAACACACAGAATTTATAGCAATAAGCTATGAAGGAGCGACACTCCGAAAGCTAGTGTGCTTCCAATTAAACTTGTTGGACTATAACCTGGTGTTGCGTGATTTTTAACTTTGTACATTCCAGTCCAACACCGGCATCTCTGAAGTTTGATTTGGATTTTTTGCATCTTCTTCTATATTCAGAGAACCTCTCAGTTCTCTCTCATCTGAAGCCAAAACTTCTGAACTAACTCTAAGTAGCTCTCGCATCTAAGATTGCTATCAGTTTAGAAGGTCTGCTGAGCAATACAGTTCTCAGAAATACCTGAAGATGAAACAGATGTTTGCATTTTTATTGCTGACACAATAACCTCAAAGCTCGAATCTAAGCATTCAGTCTTTCTGCCAAAATCTTGCAACAAAAACCTAAAGCATGCAGAACTGGTGAACGGGAACAAGTAGAACCCAGATCTCTCTCAACAAGTTGTCTATGAATATTTGAAATACACTGTAAAGACCACATCTTTTATTTTTCCTTTTTTTGGGATTGTGGACCACAGTAAGAGACTGAGGCAGGAACGGTTGCATTTCTCAAAAAAAAATTTTTACCAGTGCTCACTGAGAGCTGCGTTTACCCTGTTGCTTTATCCAACCAGTAAGGGTAAGATGTCTAAAATGCAACAGCACCCTAGATGCGTGCAGAGCACGTTTTGCCAAGACGCACAGACTGCTGACTCATTTGTGTCAACAAGACAAGGTGTGGAGACGAAAAGTCATTCATATTCCAACAATACTCTCATTGGCACCAGGGCAGATGGGTTGCGTCTGGTGGATAATAAAGAAGCAGCAATCTTTACACAACACACGTAAAAGGGTTTCTCTCTGTGCAGTGAAGAAACAAAAATCTGCAAGATAGCTAGCTATTCTCTCCCACAAGTTGCTAAAAGCTGCTGCCTCCAACCAATGACTGAAAGACTGAATAAAACGTGTGTCAACTGCTCTGTGCAGTAAAGAACTGAAAAACATTTGGAAAGAATAAGCAGCTCAAAGATTCTAACAACTTAAAGCACAAGAAACTTCATCAAATCCTGTCGACTAAACTGTGTTGCCCCAATATCTTTTATTTCCACTAAGAACATGCATGTTTGTGTGCTGAAGTTTGTGTGAGGGTTCGAGTTTCAGCTTGGAGAGTTATCAATAATTCATGTTTGTTTGCCTGTGGTTTGAATTTTTTGTATTAAGTGATGATGGGGTTGGAGTATCAGTGCACTTTCTCAGTGGGTTGTGACAAATAGCCAGGAGACTAACAAAGAAAAAACACTGACTTCTTTCTCCCCCTCAAATCCCATTTGGGTTTGGAAGGATCAGGGTTTGGAATTTTATCCTGAACTGCTCTCCTTCAACCACAAGCGTATCCCTCCACCTCCACCTCCCAAAAAAGTGGAAGAGGTGTTGCTCTTTATAAATGAAGTGCTGAAAATAAATGTGGCAGAAGGTAACTAGCCCAACTGTGTACAGTATACAGTTGAAAATAAAAAGAATCCAGAGGTATTGGGATTAACACTATTGAAAAATTTTCAGCATGTGAAACTTCAATATTATACCAAAACACTCTTTTTCAAGAGCCATTACAATAACCTGAATGACAGAAGAGACCAGTTCCTTACCATTTTTAGGTAAAATAACTTCTTCTACATTTGGTACAGGAGTGGGATCCTCCATGTCTTTGGTCAGGTCTTCCTGCTCCTCTTCATCTTTCTGCCCCCTCCTCTTTAAGTATGGTGTCGGCTGACTACAGGCAAAACAGAAACATTATGAACTTTAGCATCAACACCACCTAGTTATGCATTTATAAAATTTACTTTCATATATTAAGCACGATTGTAGAGACGGCAGGGGTACCTCAGTTCTTTACTTTCTCATGCTAATTGCAATTTATATATTCCACATGAAATTTGCCCCAATCGCAATCAATAATATTCCAGGTGAGAAAGTAAAAATAAAGCTTGCCCATGTAGAAACATCAAAAATTGGATGAATAGGCCATTTGACCCTTCGAGACGACTCTGCCACTCAACATGAGCATGGCTGATGGTCCAACTCAATACCCTGTTTCTGCTTTTGCACCACACCTTATAGCCCTAAGAACTACACCTAACACCATCTTGAAAACATTCCATGTTTGGCCTCAATTGCTTTCTGTGGCAGAAAATTCCTCATGGTCAGAATTCTCTCTACCCTCAAGCTAAGACCCCTTCTCTGGACTCCTCCAGTTATGGGGAAAATCCTTTTAATTGTTACCTTGTCTAGTCATGTTAGAATTTTACACATTTCTATGATTCTTCCAAGCTCCAGTGAATCTTGTCCAAACCAATCCAGTCTCTCTTCACATGTCAGTCCTGCCATCTGAGGAAATTAGTCTAGTATTTGGAGAATACCTTTAAAATAATCAATTGCTGTATCATGGTTTTCGACGTAGTTGAAAAACCATTTCACAACCAAAGAAGTTCAGAACAAAAGATTGAATTCAGCCCATCTCGTTTTCATCTACTCAAAAACCAGCAAGATTATAGACTCCACAAATCCTCCTCTGCTCGAAATATTCATCCACTATTCCCTCAAAATATCTACCAATTTCTCCTTGAATTACTTATTGTGGCTGAGAATTGCATGTGCCAAAAGATCTCAAACCAACTTGTCCTTACTTCACTATGGTCTCTTGAATTTCAACTGATGAAAGCACTGATTAAAGGCAAGTTTTCTTGCTTATCACAGCAATATATTATATCCTCACTCAAAATTCAAAAGATAATGACAACTATTTTTGAGCTCCTATTGAATTGCATCTGAACCTTTGACCAAATACACTGGGTTAACTCATTCCTGTGGACTACAGCTTTTCATTCTCAGTGACAGGCTGGTGAATTCATCCCCATTATTCCTAATTTTGGAGGCAGGGTGAAATATATAAACACCTGCTTCCACTTAATTTTTAAAACCTTTGCGGATACATTAGCTACCCTTCAAACTATAAAAATTGTTCCAGAATTTAGAGAATCTTGAAAGATAGCCAAAGTTTCCATTATTCCTATTTTCACTACCTCAAATATCAAGGGATACAGATTAATGGATTCTGGGGATTTGCTGGCCTTAAATCCTATCCATTTCCCCAACACTCATGAGAACCTATGTTCCTGAACATATTTGCAATGTTGTTTGCCTCCTCCTTTTGAAAGCAGACCAAAGTATGTAGTTAGTTGGTCTGTTACCTTCATTACACATTGTAACTACCCCGATTTCTTGCCATGCATTATAAAGGCATCTTCATTTGTCTTCACATACCTACAGAAGCTTTGAGTTAAGTTTCTTGCAAGCTTCCTTTCACACACTTCTTCCCCTTCTTAAATCAATCTCTTGGTCCTCCTTCCTTGGATCTAAATATACCAGTAATTTCCATTGTTTACCATGGCGAGGTGACCTTTCCCATTTTATTTGTGTCCCAGACAGGAATGAACAATTATTGCAATTCACTGCATTTTTTTAAACTGTTGGCCAGTGCTTATCCACTGTCAGCCCCTGAATTAACATTTCTCAATTTATTAAAACCAACTCATGCCTCACACCATCATATAGTTTTCTTCATTATGATGGAAAGCAACATAGTTGATTCTGAGACTCAGTCCTGAATCTAAATATTATCATATCTGCAAAGCCAACTATTCCTTTTTGCTCACATAACACACAGTCTAGGATGCCCTATGGGATCCAGAAAAGCATCTCATACACACTCCAAGAATCGCTCTTCTACAACAGTGGCAGAGATTTTGATTTGCCCAATCTGTTTGCAGAGGAGAAGTAACCATACTTGCAGCTGTGCCTGTGTTGCTTGAGTCACTAATTTCCTGTTTAATGACTTCCCCAACATTAGCTCTACAGTTTGGAAGTTTATACACAACTCCACTTGTGTCTTCTGTCCCTTGATGTTTCGTAACTCTACCCATACAGAATCTACTTTACTGCAGCTAATTTTCTTGTGCTGAGAGCTAAGAAGTTGAGACTGTTTTCTTGGACAGAAGGCAGCTCAGAGAAGATTCGGCAGAGATTTTTAAAATAATGTGTGGGCTAGATAGATTACTTATGGAGAAGCTGTTCCTGCTTGTACAGGAGAAAACGAAGGCAGAGATTTAAAGTGATGTGCAAAAACGCAAGGGTGATGTGAGAAAGCGAGTAGAGCATGGGATGCTCTGCCTGGAAACATGGAAGGGGGAGATTCAATTAAGGTATTTAATAGGGCACTAGATGATTTTTTGGATAGAAATGGTGTGCAGGAATATGGGAAAAGGAAGGAGATTGGCATTAAATAATGGAATCAGCGTGTGCATTGTGGTTCAAATGTTCTCTTGCTGCACCACAACAATGCTGTAATTATTGTCCATTCCTTTCAAATAAAGGCCCATTTTATTTTTGTTCCCTCTTAACTCAAGAACCTCAGCGTTAGATTTTTGAGATTCATGGACAAAAACTCCCCAAGTCCTCTATCCTGCAACTTTTTGCAGTTTTTCCTCCATTTAAGTAATATTTTAGTCATATATTCTCACTGCATAACCTCATGTTCTCAAATTACATTTCATCTGTCAGGCTTTTCTCTACTCCCTTAACCTGTTTACCTTCCTCTACAGACTCTGTCATCCTCACCACTTGGTTTCTCACCCATTTTTGGGCCATTATAAATTTGGTTATAGCACATTAATGTTGCTCATCCAAGTCATTAATATGTATTGCACAGAATTCTGGCCCCAACTTTGATTGCTGTGGCAAATCACATATTAGAGTTTGGGATCATGAAAACATCTACCATATCCAAACTATCATCTGGGAGTTAGCCAGTCCCTATCCATGCTAAAAATGATCTTGAACACGATGGGTTTTGTGTACTGTTAAGTAGCTAACTTGCGGTACCTTACCAGACACCTTTTGAACATCCAAATGTATCACAATATATTTTGCAATTATCAAGGAATATCTCCTCCTCTGGCATTAATAGAAAGGTGGTCATTAAATAAAACAGTTGAAAACAATTGGTGAAGGACACTATCCTGAGAAACTCCTGCAGTGATGCCCAGTGTCTGAGATGTTGGACCTTGAACAACCATAAGCATCTTTCTTTGTGCAAGGTATAAATCGGGCTCCTAAATGCCACGCTCCACCAAATGCAGACTTGACGTTAAGAGCAGTCGCTCTCACCTCACCAACTAACCTCAGCACTTCTGACCATGTTTGAATGAAGACTGTAATAGGTCAGAATGGCCCTGGTTAAACGCAAACTGAGCATCAGTGAGCAAGTGAACTCTTAGCATGTTCCATTGAACCCTTCCATCATTTGGCTGATATTGAAGAGTAGACTGAAAAGACTAATTTGTCAGGTTGAATTTGTCCTCCTTTCTGATACACCTCGGCAATTTTCCACTTTGCCGTTTGCATATCAGTGTTGTCATTGCTTGGAACAGCCCTGGCTTTCGTTTGGAAAATATCTTCGCATTACTGATAAAATGTCAGCAGTGCTAATAGCTTTTTCAGTATCTAGCACCACCAGCAATTTATTCATTTTGTTGGCGGAACAAATAAAATTTGTTCAATTGTGGTATCTGAGAGGTTGGGGACCTTAGGGAGAGTTGGAAAATTTGATTATCTAATTGGTATTTTTAGTTGAAGGTAAATGGAAACCCTTTCAGAATGAAGTTTTGCAGTGATGGCTGGGTTTCCCCCAAAATAGAAGATAGCATTAGAATTTACATACTGTTATGCTTTACAAAAAGATGTAACTGAGAATTCAAGTTAACTTAAATTTTGTTTAGTAGTGGGACCTGGGTGTAACTAGCCAACCAGCATCTGCAGCTGTCCAGAGTACAGTTTAAGTCAACCACATTGCTGTGGGTCTGGACTCATGTATAGGCCAGACCAGGTAAGATTGATAGATTTCACTCCCGAATGTACAGTAACAAATCAGATGGGTTTTTGTAACAATCAGGAACAGTTACATGGTTATTATTGTTGTTGTTTCCAAAACTGAATTCAAATTCTACCATCTGTCATATTAGATTTGAACCCATGACTCAGACGGTATTCTGATTACTCGTCTGGTAACTTTCTCATTATGTCACTGCTTCTAACTAATATTGTCATCACTGCACAACCTGTCATCGCAGTTGAACCCAATGTCTTGATTTAAGGTTTATGTGAATGTGTGTATATCTGCGAACTCATGATCATCATAGAAAGCCAAGCTCTAAAAGAAATGCAATTCAGAAACTTGGCTCTCCAGCAGCCCCAATTCTCTGGGCTTGACTCATGCACTCCATTACCTCTATCCATATGTTCTCATAACAAATTAATCAGAACACTTCAAGAAAAAAGCAGAGCAGTAATAAAACTAGAACATTCCTACTTCACACCTAACAGTTTTTTTTTTTCTGTTGCTGTAAAAGCAATGTCAAAAGGAACAGTTCAATGGATAGAAAAACACCAATTTCAACACCATTTTAACCATCCACCAAAACCACATGCTCCCTGAAATCAATCTGTGAGGCAACTTGACTCACCCTTTCTTTCCACTTTTCTTTCTTGACTCAGCAGGTGTCGATATTGGTGAAGGGGAACGGGAATGTTTTCTCTTCTTGGCACCAGTTGTTGACTTTCTGTCCTTCCTATCTGGTGTACGGGAGTCCTGGTTGAAATAGATTAGCAACTTAGAAGTGTTCAACATTCTGACCACAAAGCAATATTAACAAAGTCATCATAAGCTGGGTGAATTGTTATTTTAGAATTCAAATGTCAAGTTATTTTTCTTGATCCATGGGGAAGAAGGTTGTAATGTGTTGAGTTAGAATGGCAGAAAACAAGAAAATGCTCAAACTACACTTAGTCATTCAGTAGCTCTGAAAACCAAATATAATTTGTGAATCTTTCTAATTAGACCTTCTCATTAGTGCTCCCTCTCTTACCAGGTATTGCCATGTCTTCACTTCAGCTTTGCTTAACATTTTCTGCAACGCTGTCATTGCTATATTATTGATGCTAATTCAGGCAATTGGAGTTTAAGTGATAGCTGTTTGATGATTTTAACTATTTCTCAAGAGATAATCTGGAAATTGGAACTTGGTGTCAACAAAAAAGGTGATCATGTATTATTCCAATATTGAGCGGTCATTAAAAACCCGATCAGTTCACAAACATCTGTTTTGAAACCAATTCTCTCCCCACGTCCATCTGGCTAATGCATTCTAAGTTCATAAGAAATAGGGGCAGAATTAGACCATTTGGCCCATCAAGTCTGTTCTGTCATTTCAAATCATAGCTGTTATGTACCTCAACCTCATTTTCTGCCTTCTCACCATAACCATTCAACCCATAATCAATTTTTAAAAATTTAACTCCTCCTTAAATTTACTCTGTCCAAGCATTCACTGCACTTTGGGGTAGCAAATCCAACAGATTCACAACCCTTTGGGAGAAGTAGTTTTTCCTCAACTCAGTTTTAAACTTGC
Source organism: Chiloscyllium plagiosum (assembly GCF_037043375.1). Classification (NCBI taxonomy): domain Eukaryota; kingdom Metazoa; phylum Chordata; class Chondrichthyes; order Orectolobiformes; family Hemiscylliidae; genus Chiloscyllium; species Chiloscyllium plagiosum. Next base: position 108,620,745 of record NW_028270142.1, read on the forward strand.
TACCCCTTAAACTCAGACTGTGACCTCTCATCCTAGAATGCCTCACAAGAGGAAGCATCCACTCCACATCTATTTTATCCAAACCTTTTATCTTGAACATTTCAATTTCATCTCTCCTCATTCTGCTAAATTCCAGAGAATACAAACCTAATCTGTTCAATCTCTCTTCATGTAACAAACCTGTCATCTATGGAATCAAGCTAGTAAACCTCCTCAGAACTGCTTCCAGTGCCAGTACATTTTTCCTCAAAGAATGAGATAAAAACTGCACACAGAAGTCCAGGTGCAATCTCACAGATAGCTTTTACAGTTGCAACAATACTTCTTTACCTTTATAATTTATTCCTCTAGCTATAAAGTCAACATTTCATTCTCTTTATTATCTGCTGTACCTGCACGCCAGTATTTTGTGACTTGTGAATGATGACATCCAGATCCCTCTGACCACAGCACCTCCAAGTCTCTCCCCAATTAGATAACTGGTCGCCTTGCCATTTTCCGACCAAAATGCATGACTTGACACTTATCCAAATGACTTAAACTCAACGTCAATCTAGTTGAATTACAATTCCCTTGAAACTACAGAAGCAAACCACTCAGTTGCACCAAATCATTCTAACTCTTTAAAGTCATTATGACATGGAACACAGGAGGAGGCAGCTATTCAGACAATTGAGCCTGCCCCTCCAATCAATAGAATCATAGTTAATTCGAGGAAATCTTCCCGCCCACCCCAAGTGGAATAAAAAGTTTAATAACCTTGCATGCAATTCCCACATTCAAAGAATAAATTTCAAAAAAATAATTTTACAAAAAATTACTCCTCAAAATTTTGTACAATTATCATGACATTAAAGCGAAGATGATCCCCAAGTTACTGGGAAGATAATGAATTGCTTGGGGGGGAAAACTACAAAATCAATCTACAATTCAAATCTGCGATACAACTTAGATTATGATAATTCATTTACTTGCAGATTCTGCATGTGCAAACTGTCTACACCACAGTGTGATAAATGCCAGAGTGGCACAATCTCAGCTCAATTAATACTTGACCAGTAGAAATTGGAGGTTTCAAAATGAATAATGGTTATGAAGCAAAAGGCAGCATGCAGCTTTAATACCTTGCTATAATTACAAGGAGTTCTCCTATAACATGACAGTCACATTCCAACAAAACCTTGCTTAATAGAACATTCTTAATAGAAATAATGGTGTCTATGGGGTTGGGGCAGACCAGCAAAAAATATCACTCACAATCACTCAATCATCCAAATGTCTAACACAAGGTATAGCACAGCCTAAATGAAGATTGAAATCATGTTTTTGATTGAAACAAAAGTAAATTTAACAAAGTACATTTCAAGTACGGAAGAAAATGGTCCTTTGTACAATATCTCTCAGAAAGCTGATACGCCGGAAGTTGACATCTGGGCACGTGCAGGATGGCACAAAGACCAGTGCTGACATCAAGCAAAGAATGGCACAGAGACTTCGGCGCAAGCACATAACTGCACCAAGACTGGCACCAACGTGCAAACTGATCCCTGGTGGAATCAAGGTATGGCCAAAGGCAGGTGAGCATTGTTGAAAATACCATTTCCTAATTCTTGAGCATTACAGTCACATCGCGAAGCTGAAATGTGCATTATTCCAGAACTACCTATACTGCTCGCTACAACCAGTAGTGGGGTATAGGTGGGGGAAATGTGCTTTTTAAAATTATTAACGGGAGTGAAAGAAACATGTTCTTGTGGAAGCATAATTGGAGGCACCCAACGAGGTGAGGAATGTGTCGTACCGAAGTCTTGAAAGCAATTCAATAACAACCAGATGTGGAAAGAAAAAAAGAAGTGTTTTACTAATTCAACCATGTTGTGCACTTTCAGACCCCATTGACCCGCATTTTGATCTTCAATGTTCTTGAGCACTTCATCTTTCAAATCACTCAACCTTGATACTTTTGAATATTTTATCACTTCCCCATTCATCCACTTCCTATTGAAACTCAATCGAAGGCTTAGGCAATATTACATGTTTGTCAGTGGTCATTTTCACCAATAGCGCTTCACCCATCAGGTGAACATCTTCACTAAAAAGTCAATTTCTTTTCATCTCGTAGAAAACACTAAAAAATGAAAGAGTAAGAGACAGAATGGACAAAAGGAGGACACAACAAACAGTTTCGCTCTCAAATACAAAGAATACCCTGGAGCCAAATGGCACAAATGTGCTCTCGGGTGAAAGACGGACATAATGAGAGCTTACAAATGGCGGATGACAGAAGTTCATTTAATTTCGGACACACTCTGACTTCATTTAAATCGTGATATGGAGGTGCCAGTCTTGGACTGGGGTGGACAGCTGCCTCATGAAGGAGTAGGAGCTCCAAAAGTTTGCAATTTCAAAGAAACATGTTTGAACTATACCCCAGTGTTGTGGGATTTTTGACTGATTTAAAATCAGTCATTCAAATATTACAAGACCAAATATGGTGATTCTTATAATTCAGGTTTTTTTCAGAATAAAATCATATCCCTTCCATTCATGTTCCAACTCCTGCATATATACAAAAAAAAAACTACAGTACATTCAATACGACAATTGATCAGAGGATTTCATTCCTTGAAGGTCTTCCTTCGAGTTATACAACAACACAGATACTCGTACATTAGCAGCCCACTCGGGTGGATGCTGGATTTTCACCTGGTGAGTGAAACCTCAGAAGAAGTGACATACAAGCAAACAATAGAACAAGGGACAGCTGCCAATAGTCCACAATTTGGACCTGACCTGCAGAGGTCTGCTGAGCTCGAGATGCAAAGCACCAGCACAGTTTATTGAGAAACACAATACCAGGGTGGATCAACAATTTTGTCATGTCTCTTCAGATACGCTACACACGACAAAGTAGTTACAAGGACAGAAAAGTCCAACCCAAATTGCCAATGGATTGATGGTGCAAGGAATGCAAAAACTGCAGATAGATCACCTATATCAAGCTTCATGATAATTTGCCATATGAATTAATGTAGAACTCAACCACAGCGGTGCCAAATTTGATATCAATGATTTATTTTTATTCATTCAGAGATGAGCATATTGTTGCCAAACTACCCAGTTACATCCTATTTCCAATTACAATGGTCTTCATTACCTGCTGCAGTCCTTGGGATGTAGGAACACCCACAATGCTGTCAGAAAGGGACTTAAAGGATTCTGAACCAGCAACCGCGATAAGAATAGCGATGTAACTCAAGGTTTGGGCATTCCCATATATCTGCTGCCCTTACCTTTCTAGTTGTAGAGTCACAAGTTTGGAGGGTGCTGCTGACAGAGCCTTTCATGAGTTGCTGCAGTGAACCCTGGAGATGATACACACTGCTGTCATTGTGCACTTGGTGGAAGGACATAAAAGACTTAAAAACCAGTGTTTATTTTCCCAGAAAGTATCAAGAACATTAAAAATGGTTGGAGCTGCAATCATCCAAACAAGCAGGAATATGCCTTGTAGATGATGGGCAGGCACTGGGGAGTGAGGAGGTGAGTTACTCGCTGCAGGATGCCCACTTGTGATGATCTCTTGCAGCAACTGTATTCACATGGCAGGTTCATTTTAGTTTCAGGTTGATGCTAACTCTCAGGAAGTCGACAGTGGAGGATTCAGCAACAGTAATATAATAGAGAAATTCCACTATCATGTCTTGACGTGCAGGCTGTCGTTTGATGACACTTGTGTGGTGCAAATATTATGTCATTTATTTGCCCAAGATTGAATGTTAGCTATATTCTGAATAACTTGGACTTGGACCGCTTCAAAATTTAAGCAGTATCAAATCAGGAAATTATTAGTGAATAGCCACACATTTACCTGACAAAGGAACAGCGCGCCAAAGGTTGTGATTGCAAGTAAACCTATTGGAGCATAACTTGTGTTGTGTGACTTTTGACTTTGTCCACCCCAGTGTAACACTGCACCTCCACATCATGATGGAGGGAAAGTCAATAATGTAGCAGCTGAGATTGTTAGGATACTCAAAAGACTTAGGATACTCACTTGAAGAACTCATGTGGTTGAAATGATAATTCCTGCTGTTGGGAGTCAATCTTAAATCATACTAATTATGACTTGAACCAGCAGACAGTACTGCCCTTAATCAATCACCAACAGCTTCAGATTTGCTGGAGTTTCCTGATGCCGCATACACCTGAGTGCTGTCCATATGTCAAAGGTGATGACCCGCACTTAGACAAAAAGAACTGAACTGGAGACTTTGAACAAAGGCTGCAATAACTATTGGAAGGAATTCAACATCCATCTCGAGCTTCACTATTCCACAGGTCAGAACATAATCTAATAATTTTACCCAATTTATGATATCGTTATTTGCATGCTCTCCACTTTGAACTTAAAACACGAACGATAATTGGTGAAAATAATCCAAAACACCTGCACTATAAAAAGGGAACATAAAACAGAGTACTCTTGGCAGAGATTCACTGAGAAAATAATGTTTTGATCAAGAATGTTTGTTCCAAAGTTTAAAAAATAAAAATGCAGATCACCATTCATGTTCCATTGTCTCTCAGGAAACACAGCATCAATAAGTCTTCCAGAAGCTCTCTAAAAGAATGATCGGGTCTTACAATTGCTATAAATTTGCGATAAATTGTGTGTCTTACAATTGTACGCTCCACAACCACCTGGTAAAGGAGCAGCACTCCAAAAGTTAATGCTTCCAATTAAACCTGTTGGACGAGAACCTGGGGTGTTGCCCGATTTTTGAACTTTGTCCAGTCCAATGCTGGCTTGTCGAAAGGCTGCAACAGCAATCTTTGTTCTGCCTGACAAATGGTCACAGAGTAAACACACAGATTTCTCACAGCCTTGGGTACCAGTTGCAGCCTCCAGACAGAGGTTACCAAGTTTAAAGAGCCACCTTAGCTGCAACTCAAACTGCTCTTGGCTTCCCGTGTCAGAAAATAAAATAAAAGCTAAACGCTTTGATACCATTTGTTAGGAATACTGGATAAGTCTATTCTCAAAGTAATAACAGGGCTTGGCAGATCATAAGCTTGTCCAGCTATTTACAGCATCTATTGGTGACTGTTAGCCTCATACGAGCATGTTCAATGTTTTTGAACAATAAAACCTAAAAGTATTGGCCCGACAGACAAGTCTAGGGGGCCAGTCTGAGAGGCGAGCGCGTGGAGACAGCGAGGCCTCATGTTCTCAAGCCTGGCAGGCATGAACTCAATGAAAAGCACTTGAATTGGGAGTTCTTTTTAAGACACTTTTTATTCTTATTACAGACTTTGATTAAGTGGAGTACTTTTTAAAACTCTGTATTCCTACGCTGGACTTTTTTTTACTCTTTCAATTAAACACAAAAGTATTTGTACCTTGGTAACCTGACCTAAGATTACACCAAAGATGCAACATTACAACATTTCACCACACTCAATTCAGATGCGCATGACAATAAAGGGGTCTCTAATTTAAAATTAAAAAGTTCATAAAGATCTAAAACAGCAGCATCTTTTCCCCTAAAAATGTTTTTTTATTTTTTTCAGTCAGTCAATTCATCCTAGTGACATGTCACTCCTATTTAACTCTTCAATTTCTTGCTTAATGGACGCTTAACAAGTTTGATGGCCAAGAGACCTCTTTGCAGTTCTGCTGACATAATCCTATTGTCTGTTATCATAGCTTGAAAACTTTCACACATTCCCTCACAGCTTGGAGACTTCACAAACTTGAAAACCTGCGCAATGGCAAAACTGTTCTTTTTAACTGGAAATAAACAATTCCTCTGCCTGGGAAAAACAGATTGGGGCCACTGTGATTGGAGTGCAGTTGAGCAGAACCAAGTTTGTTTTTTGCCTGTCCATCAGAAGCTCAGCATTGCAAAACACTGCAAACAGCTTCACAGATATCGAGCTCAGCACTTAATGCAATCATGTGTTTCAACAGAAATTACATTTTCAGTCACTTATCCAAATGACCTTCTGACCTCTCAAAAAAATGTACTTACCTTCATATAACTCAAACTAAAGCACATCTCCCTCAATTTTAAAAATCCAAATTACCAAAGCAACTGGCAACAAACTTAAAAAGGAATTTAAAAATCCATTACAGGCATATAAATAAAGGTGGTAAAATCAGCAGTGAAGCCAATTCAGAACTAAAAAAGATGATTTACGCATAGCTATGGTACAGCTAAGGTATTAAATAGTTCTTTAGCTCTGATTTCAGCAAGGAAGTTGCTGCTACCTAGCTCCGTGTCAAATAAGAAGCTGTTCAGGCACCTGATGGATGAAAAATTAATACGGTGGCAGTATATTAACCATGGGTGACTTAATCTTCATGTACACTGGAACAGCTGGATTGGCAGAGGAAAATGTCAGAGTCTTGATGACCATTTTCTAGAACAATACATTTGAAATCGACCAGAAATCTAGCAATGTGGAATAAGGCAGGTTTAATGAAGGAGTGACTATAAAGGATGCCCTTGGAAACAATGATGAGAACTTGGGGGAGGGGAAAACGTGGGTCAAAACCAAAATGAGTTAACTGAAATAAGGGGAATGACAAATGAACAACGACACAGCTGCATGGGAAGACTGAGGAAAGAGTTTAGCAGAAAAGAGGAACAAGAGCAGAGTTTTAACAAAACAGCTCATGGCTCAAGGAAAGATGTCTACCGGTGAAGTAGGAGGATTCTTGGAAGAGAAATCAATGATGGTTTCCCAAGAAAGTTAAGGAGAGTATTGAAAAATAAAACACATGGCAACATAAAAGATTTGTTGTAGGCCAGAGGATCAGTTTTAAAACTAAAGGATGACTAAATAAAAATATACAGGAAGAGAATAAACTTTGACAGTAATCTTTTAAGTAACATCAACACAAACAAAACGAATGCAACTCCCTTAGAGAACGAGACTGGGAAATAATAATGGGGAAAATCAGGAAACAACAGAGTAATTAAACAAATACTTGGCATCAGTCTGCACCGTAGAAGACAAAGAACATTCAAAAATGACTACTTCAAGGAGCAAGAGGAGGAGAGAAAATAACTTCAATATCTAAAGAACAAACTGTGAGAGGAAATTAATGGGGTTAAAGACTGATTGAAGTCCCCTCGTAACCATGGATACCTAAGGTCGTAACTATAATGATAGTGGATGCACTGCCAGTAGCCTTACAGGATTCCAGAGATTGTGGAATAGTGAAGTCAGCAAAAAAAGAACAGGTAGCTACAGCCAAGTTCTGCCACTTGTCAGGAACATATTAGTCTGTTTGAAAGGATGTAATAGCAGAGCAATTACAAATAAATATCATCAAGTAGAGTCAGCATGGTTCACAAATGGGAAATAACTGACAAATTACTGGAATTCTATTAATGTAACAAGTTGGATAGATACAGGAGAAACATGTAATTTATTTGGATTTTCAAAAGACATTTAATATGGTACCAGACGATATTCCTTCAGAAGCTCAGACCTCAGTGTTGAAGGTAGCTTATTAGCATGCACAGAGGAGATTGGTTAACTAATAGAAGACAAAGTTGGGATAAGGAGGTATTTTCAGATTGGCAACCTGAACTAATGGTGTGCCACAGTCATGAGTGCTGCAGGCACAATTACCTCACACATTGATGACCTGGATGAGGAAAGTGAGGCCAAGTTGGCGCAAGACAAAAATTGGTGGGAAGTCAATCATGAGAATAACGCATAGAGTCTGCAGCAGGATGTAGATAGATTAACTGAATGGACAAAAACTTAGCAGATGTAATATAATGGAGAAAAATGTGAAGTTATGCACTTTGGCAGCAAGAATAGAGGAGCTGTCAGTGAAAGACGACTGCAAAAAATGAGATTCAGGAGTTCTTGTCCATAAATCACAAAAGCTAACATCCAAATTCAACAGCTATTTCTGAAGGCAAATGGAATATTGGCATCTATTTCAAAAGGGAATAGGGTGTTAAAGTTGGAGGTTTCAATAAAACTATACAAGGCATGCATCTGAACACAGCTGGAACACTGGACAGTTCTGCACCTCTAATCTCACGAATGATACACTGGCATTGCAGGCAGTCCAGAAAAGGTTCACTCAGCTGATACCAAGTATACAGTGACTACCTCATAAGAGGTTAAGTACTTGTTGGAATATACATGAATGAGGGGCAATATTATTGAAACAGAAAATTCTTAGGGAACTTGGAAGGGAGAATGCAGATAAATTATTTTCCTCTGAGTGTCTAGGGCCAGATATCACAACCTCAGAATAAATGGAAAGGAGTAGGAATTTCTTCTCTCAGGAGGGCATTAAATCTGTAGAATTCTTTCGCCCAGAGGGTTGTTGAGGCTTGGTCATTAAGTATATTCAAGACTGAGACAGACTTGCTTTTTAAATCTCTGAGGGGATCAAGGATTCTGGGGACAAGACGGAAAGGTGGAATTAAGGATTATCAGACCAGCCATTATCTCATTGAAAGGCAGAAAAGACTTGATGGGCTGAATGGCCTACTTCTATTAAGACATCATATGACCTTATTGCTGTACTGAGTCAAGTGTGTGTAAAAACTGCAGAAGCACTGCCCATAACTGTCCATCTTTCATACTGGAGTATCAGAGGATTGCAGACTTTCAAACATGTTATTCATGAAAGAATTTTAAAAAAACCTAAGCAGTCCTCCTTCAAAAAGAGAAAGTTGACAGGATTTGAGAGAAGTATTCAAAAACATGAGAGAATTGGAGGGAGTAGATAAAACGAAACTATTCACACTTAACTAAATAACACATATTTAAAAAGGTAATTGGCAAAATGGCAACATAAGGGCAGGAAAGCGGTTCAGTGATTAGTACTGCTGCCTCACAGCGCCAGGGACCCAGGTTCGACCCCATCCTCAGGCAGCTGGCTTTGTGGAGTTTGCACATTCCCTTGGGTCTGTGAAAGTTTCCCCCCTGCAGTCGAACGATGAGCAGGTTCGGTGGACTGGCAATGATAAATTGCCCAGAGTATCCAGGAATGTCTAAGTTACTTTGGTTAGTCATGGGAATGGGACGAGTTTGGGTGGGATGCTCTTCAAAGGATCACTGTGGACTTGATGGTTCAAATGGCCTGCTTCCACACTGTCGGGATTCTAACAGTCTTCTGAACATGATCTTCATTTTAAAATAAGGCAGCAAGACATTAGGCTCTTCTATATACTATCCGAGTGTATGGTGGAGACATATACCATCATGGTATTCAAAAATAGAGAGTTGGATCATTACTGAAAAGGAGAAATGTGTCGGACTGTGGGCAAAAGGCAATGAATCCCTCAGACTTAAAGAGTCCAAATTCAAAATTGACCCTTCTAAAACAAAATTAGGTTGTGAAGACAGACATTTCCTTCCCAATGGACAAGCAGTTACAAGACCACAAAGATGGTCATCGCCAGTCCAACTGAGCTTGGGAACACCATCTGAGTGAAGGCAATTGCACAGCCTTAGTCAGGACATATCCTGAGCAGAGGGACTCCAAGTCAGCACACAACAAAACCCTGAAAACAAAAGCAAGCCTTGGTTAAAAATTTCTTCAGAATCCAGGTTGACAGGCCATTATAGTTTCTGCTGGTACTTGGATTCGGAACAGCACAAGAGTCCCATCAGGCCTGGACTGAATAAGAGAACTCCGGTCAAAATCGAGGAACATGCACACTTTAAAAAGTCCACCTACCGCTGGTATCGAACAGATAAATTGCTTAGCAATGTCCAAATCAGAAACAAACAAAATAATATATCTGCTTAAATGGTCAACCAGTTCTGATAGAGGTCAATACTGGTGCAGCTGCCTCATTGATTGTGGAATCACTCCTCACAAAAACACAATCTGGACTCCAACCTTTAAGTTTGCATAAGATCTTGGCTAAACTTGGAATTTATACTGGGAGAACTCCCACAGACTAAGGGTACAACTTAGTTTCCAGTTTCTTATGAGAAGCAGCTGGTTCAGTTTCCACTGATTGACATAAAAGGCTTGGGCCTAAGTTTGATGGGGCAGAATTGATTGGCTCAACATTTTGATCAGAAAATGGCTGGCTGAGCGAAGTCCTAATTAAATGCCTGTAAGCTTTTCAAAGTTCTATCAAATGGTGAGCACAAGTCAATTTCACAATTCTGCCAGGCCCGCCTCATGCCATTTGCCTCAAGTGCAAAAGCAGAGGCAGAAATCACAAGGCTGGAAAGCAAACGAATCAAACTAGTAGAGATGACAGCCTTCAGCTAATCTGATTCACCCCATGTGATATCAAATGAATGGAGGATCTGAATACTGCAGAGGCTAGAGGCTCTGATAACAATAGAACAGAAAACTTGTGCTCCAGAACCTGCTGTACCCACAACCAAGCTGTTCCAGTACAGCTACAACAGTGACATCTAGCCAACACAACAAACTGAAAAAGTTTGAAGTTTCATCCTGTACACAAAGCGGGACAAATCCAACCTGGACAATTACTGTCCGAGCAAACTTTCATATCATTACGTTATGGAGGTGGAAGGGGTACTCTACCTTAAAGAGGATTGAAAGACTTTGCAAGCACGGTGCATGGTGGCACAGTGGTTAGCACTGCTGCCTCACAGCGCCAGAGACCCAGGTTCAATTCCCACCTCAGGCGACTGACTGTGTGGAGTTTGCACATTCTCCCCGTATCTGTGTGGGTTTCCTCCGGGTGCTCCGTTTCCTCCCACAGTCCAAAGATATGCAGGTCAGGTGAATTGGCAATTGCCTGTAGTGTTAGGTAAAGGGGTAAATGTAGGGGAATGGGTGGGTTGCACTTCAGCAGGTCGGTGTGGACTGGTTGGGCCGAAGGGCCTGTTTCCACACTAAGTAATCTAATCTGTAAGTAATCTAATCTAAGCAGAGTGCTAGAGAATTTACAATATAACACGTGATACAGCAGCGAGCAGTACCTGGGTTACTCGGAGACAAAAGCAAATTCAAATTCAGCCAGTTTAAATTATTCAAAACTCCAAACAAGTTTGAATTTGCTATTTTGACAATATTAAAACCATTAAAACAATTTGACGTTTTGGGGTATAAAACCAGGATAAACTGAACAGTTGAGAGAGAGAACTGCCAAGCCACCAATATATACTGACTGTCCGCAGAATAGCTCTCTTAAAAAGGTAGCTTTGTCTATCAATGACCTGTGAAACATAAACCCTAAGTAGTAAAGACAGACAGAGGAAGATACAAAGACAAGATTCGACAGCTGGCTGGTTTTGAAATTTGAATTTCTTTGCTAAATCTTCGTTGTGGGTTTTATCGGACCAGTATTATAGAAGGCAAAATAAAAGATGGGTTAGAGAAAGGAATTGTAGATAGTCCTTAGTTAATTATTCTGTTACACTTTAAGAAATAAAGTTGTTAATTTTTAACTTTAAATGGTGACCTTTGGGATAGTTTTCAGCCTATCTAGTTTTTAGGGATTACAGCACGAGGTGAATCTTTTCTGTGTTGTCAGGTTTGACTTAGCAACAGGGTTTACAATTTGTACAAAAATGGAAGACGCCATGAACAGTGCTGTCAAGCAGTACCTGCTCAGCAATAATCTGTTCAGGGACACCCAGTGAGCATTCCACTAGCTCATTCAGCTCCTGACTTTATTACAGCCTTGGTTCAAACATGGACAAAACACAATTCCAGAGGTGAATGTGACAGCCCTTCATATGAAGGCTTCATTTGACTGAATGTGGCATTGGAGGACCCTGAGCAATACTGAAGTAACTGGCAACTGGGGAAAATACTTAGTGCCATTTGGAAGTTGGTGGTGATTGTTCATGGTCATCTCAGTTCCAGGAATTCTTTGCAGGAGTTCCTCAGGATGGTGCCCACAGCCCACACACCTCCACTGACTTCATTAATGACTTTCCCTCCATCATAAAAGTCAGAAGTGGAAATGTTCACCAATGACTGCACAATGTTCAGCACCGTTCACAACTCCTCAGGTACTGAAGCAGTTCACGTTCAAATGCAACAAGATCTGGACAATGTCCAAACTTGGGCTGATCAGTGATTAGTCATATTCAGACCACACACATTCCAGGCAATGACCATCTCTACTAAGAAACAACCTAAACATGACCACTTGAAATTCAATAGCATTAACATCAGTGAATCCCCCCACTATCCACATCATGGGGGTTATCACTGACCAGAAACTCAACTGGACTCACCACATAAATAAAAGAGCAGGCCAGATGTTCAGAATACTGTAGCAGCTAACTCACTTCCTAATTTCCCACCTTCTTAAAGGCACAAATCAGCAGTGTGATGGAATATTCCCCAGTTACCTGGATGAGTGCAGCCCCAACACCCAAGAAGCTTGGTAGCATCCAAGATAAAGTATCCCACTTGAATTGGCATCACATTCACAAGCCTCCAGCACCAATATTCAGTACACACAGTTGCTCTGATCTGCAAGTTGCACTGCAGTAATTTGCCAAAGATTCTTCGACAGCACTTTCTAAATTGATGACCACTTCGATCTATAAGAACAAGGGCAGCACGTACAAAAGAACACCACCACCAAGTTCTCCCTGAAGCCACTCACCATCCTGACTTGCTCATATTGCTTGGTCAAATATCCCAGAATTACTTCGCAAACAGCATTGTGGGTCCAACTGCTGCAGTTCAGGAAAGCAGCTCACCACAATCTTCTCAAGGGGAACATGGAATGGACAATAAATGCTGGCTGCAATGCCTACATCCCACAAGTGAATCAAAAAAAAACTAGTCAAGACAAGCTTCCTTCCTCCAAGGGCATTTGCGAACCGTTCAAGGTGTGTGTCCATGTGTGCATATTTTATAATATTTAATTTGAACTTAGTACGAGTATTATTAACAAAATAAGTTCATACTCTCAAATTACCAAGATAAAGGTTGAACTCAATACCTCTCAAATGATCTGTCATCACTACACACCAAATACACCAGATCAATTCATCGAAGTCAAAAATAATGAAAAATCACGAGTCCACAAGTCTCAGCTCTTGCACAAATTTATGGATTCAGTAATAAAAGGTCACCCTGAGATATAGTAAAAATTTATGCTTGATCGATCAAGTCTCTCACTGTGTATATGCACAGTTTAAGAGTTACAGAAACGCAAGAGAGTCAACGAGCATACTTTACCTCTTCAGCTACTGTCCTGATAGGAATGCGCTGTCGGTAGCTTACAGGCTTTCTGTTGTCATCAACTTCATAGTCCTCTTCATTCATCCACTCATTGAATACATCAGTGTCCAGGATCCACTTAGCATGCACCTGGACAGGTCAACAAAAAGGTTACAATATGAAATGGTGGACAAAATGCCAAAATAAACAAACACAAAGTCCTGAAGAAACTCAGCAGATCTAGCATAATCTGAGAAGAGATAAGTGGAGTGAACGTTGTGGTAACACTTCTTCCCCAAAGGAAATACACACAGGATTCAAAACATTCACTCTTTCTCCACAGATGCTGCCAGACTTGGAGTCTTGGAGTGATTCTATTTCAGGTCTCCGGCATCTGCAGTATTTTACTTGTGTTTGATAAGCTGCTGATCTGAGTTAAGGGGTGGATTACATTTTCAGTTGGGGTCAAGAAAACAAAGATTTTGTGTGATCCAGCAAAAGAACACAGCTGCTCCTGTATTCTAACAGAACCACTTAGCAGTGTAACTGAGTAATCTACTGAGTACATGAATCTGATTTAAAATGTTCATAGGATGACTACTCTTCCTATATGCCTCATGCCTAAAAGTTGCAACCGATCTTCATGAAATTCACCACAGATGTTCATCTGCTTCTCTTGTATGCAGAACTGACTCATGTCCCAGCAATTCTGGTCAGTACTCCTGTTTTGTATGGGGATCTGGTAAACATGAAAAGATTTTCTCCTTCGTTTAATCTGGCTACAATCCACTTGACAGTCTCATGGTCTTCAAGAGTGATGTTTCCACATCAGTTTTTGATTGACCAGAACCTATCCTGAACCCTGCAACCATGTGTACCAAATCTACTGGTGCCACCCAGCTCCACAACCACATTTTCCACCTCAATATTTAGGCTATCCAAAGCACTAACAACAATAATGCCTGTCACAAGACCCCCGATGCGACTTAGCAATTAGCTATCATGCACAGCCATTCAGGATTCAATACAATCAATCGTGGCAATTTGTTCCATTTCCAAAGGGGCACCACAGGTTTGATTCCAGCTTCAGGTCAATGCACGTGTGAAGTTTGCATGTTCTCTGTGTCTGTGTGGGTTTTCTCTGGGTGCTCCAGTTTCCTCTCAGTCCATACATATGCACGTTGGCCATTGTGAAATTGTTCATAGTATTCAAGGATGTTAAGGCTAGGTGGGTGAACCACGGTAAATGTGGGGTTACGGAATACAGTCAAAGGCAGAATCTGGGGAGCATGCTCTTCAGAGGGTTGGTGCAGACTACTTACATCAAAAGGTGCGTTTTTGCACTGTCGGGTACTATGGTTCTATGTATTACAATTAGATAATTCTACTCCAAATTCAGTTGATTTGCATTTCTGGTTTCCAGATAAATATTATGGGCCCCAGGATGAACATGTAATGAAGGGAAACGTACTATATTGTACAAAATGTTGCCAATTACAGGAAATGTGAAACACCACATTGTCTAGTTCCAGAAAGCAGATGATGATTCCAAGGCATGCTCAGAGCTCCATGCCCCAAAACCAAACAGTCCTCCAGAACTACTGCAAACTTCGCAGTCCTTTTAATCGTGGCAGAACACAAAAGATTCTAGACTGCAGTTTGCAGAATCCGTTGCACTTCCCTAATTAAAAGCAATTAATTTTAGGTGAACCATATCAGAGCCTCTGAACAACTGTGAGAAGTGTTACCTGGGGGAAAAAAAGTGGCATCATATAGGATTTTAATTATATACTCACAACATGGCATCCAACTAACTACTTTCCTTATGAATGTATGCGGGGCGGGGGGGGGGGGGGGGGGGGGGTGTTCGTTCATTTGAAATGGTGCATTAGTGACTGGTGCTAGCAGAAGTCATTTCCTTGTACAGTTCCATACTTAACTGCTTCTGGGTTTTTGCCGCTTTTGTTAATATATTAGTAATTCTTCATTAATCAGATCATTTATCTTGCAAAAATATACTTGACTTACTTTCCATGGCCTTTCTGGGATTGGTGGTTCTTCAATTTCCGCTTCAATTTCATTGGCCGGCGTCCAGGTATCATAGCTAGCAAATCAAACAATATTAATCCAGTCTTTTGAAAAAAATTCAAAGACTAAGAATACTTTTATGAATTGAGACATAAATTTCAACCAATTGTTGGATATACTATCATTTTTGCAATAGTGGACACCTGCCCCTTGACAAGGAAGGGCCATCCATCTCTGTATCTCTATTAATCTCCAATTTGCATAGTTGGTATCGGCAAATTCCTCCATCCCATCTTCACTATTTTCAGTGATGGTATCCACTTCATTCAATTCGCGATTAATATTTGGATTCCAGATGTTTTCCATAACCTTTAATTTACTCAGTTTATGCATTTTATTTGACATCAGGTCATTATCATCCATTTCCTCATCATCACTAACCCTATGTATGTGAGTGGGAGACAGGAGACAAAGAGAAAAAAAAAGAAGAGGGGTGGGAGAGGAGGTAGAGAAAGAGACTGAGCGTGTGTGAGAGAGCGCCAGAAATTAGTGATTATGAATGGCACACATCTAACAGTTCAGATAGCAGATCAGATACAAAGAATGTTTCTTTTTTAAAAATCACCTCTGCCCCAAACATCCTCACATGAACAACAATTAACACCAATATTTTGTTTTAAGCAGCATGGTAATCTGGAGATTTCCATACAAGGCAAACTGAACTTGACCAACTTAAAGTAACTGTTTGGTCATTCACTAAAATGAACAAACAGAAATAAAACCAAGACAATGTTGGCCATCATGCACATAATTTTAGCTCCAAAAAACTCTAGCAAACAGTTAATTTAGAGCAGCTTAGAAGGTGATCCTGAATCAGTTTCCCAGACTGTGAAATCCATTTTTTATCTTGACTATGCGCTCAAACCTGTGTTTACTCACTCTATCATTCAAAAGAAAATAGTTTATTTCTGCCATCTTGTACCGGTATCGCACACTCTGACTAGTATGGGTTCTAAGAATTTAACTAAAGGTTTGATCTTCTTAACATTTCTCAACAGGCACCACCTAAATACACAACTAAAATAACTTCCTTATTCAAAGCACCTATTAAACAGTGACAGAAGATTGAACATTGTGAAGACTGGCCATTATTTTCCGGGCTCACAACAAGCACCTAATGCTTTAACAAAAAAAAAACTCCTCTCCATCAGTGTTTTTCCAAATGATTTGGCTTCCACTTACTGACTTGCTCAGCAAAGGGGAATCATTGCCCTAAAAAACCGTTGAAGTCACCAGTTAACCTTCACTATTTCAACAGTGCTAATATCACCAACAAACGTTCAGTGAATCCAGAATCCATGGTAAGAAAATTGAAGCCCTACAGTGTGGAAACAGACACTTCGGCCCAAAAAGTCCATACCGACCCATTCCCCTACTATTCTACATTTATCCCAGACTAATGCACCTAACCTACACATCCTCGAACACTATGGGCAATTTAGCCCATAGGGAGGAAACCCACTCGGACACTGGGAGAATGTGCAAACTCCACACAGACAGTCACTTGAGACGGGAATTGAACCTGGGTCCCTATTGCTGTGAGGCAGGGGTGCGAACCACTGAGCCACCATGCTGCCCATTCAAGAAGCAAGGGTGATATCATAGAATACCAACAGTGTGGAAAAAGATCATTTGGCCCAACAAGTCCACACCAACTCTCCGAAGAGTAACCTGGCCAGACCCATTCCACCACCCTATTATCCTACATTTCCCCCTGACTAATGCACCTAACCTACCCAACCCTGAACACCGTGGGCAATTTAGCGTGGCCAATTCACCTAACTGGCACATGTTTGGATTGTGGGAGGAAACTGCAACACCGGGAGGAAACCCACACATACACGGGGAAAATGTGCAAACTCCACACAGTAACCAGAGGCTGGAATCAAATCCTGGTCCCCTGGTGCTGTGAGGCAGCAGTGCTCACCACTGAGCCAGTAATATTTGAAGAAATGCTTTCTGCAGTAGAAGGACATGATTAGGAGCTTGATATATGGCATTCAATTATTCATAATACACCAGCAATGCCAAAGAACCGATTTAAAAATTTTAGTATGCGCGCTTACCAGTAAATACTCCAATTTGGGAGTATAACAGCTTTCCAAAACTACATTAACATCTAAAGTTACAGATCCCAGCAATTATCTTCAACAGCAAAAATATGATGCATGTGGCTAGTTTCTAGATTTATAAACCTTCAATGTTTAAAGCAAGAAGAGTAACCGCAAAAGTAAAATCTGAAATACCTGCCTGTTACTTAACGAGATGGAAATAAGGGGACAGTAGCAACATACAGAGCCAACCCCATAAAGGGGACAATTGTGCAGGAGTGAAACCTCAGTCAGAGTCAGCTTTTACAAATAACTGTTGCCAATGCTGGCTTGGGTTCAATTGAACTTAACTACTGCACATCTCTTGCACTCCCCATTCCACTGTCAGGACAATTCTGCTAAATGCAATTACTATCACTGGACAACAGTTCCTTGGAACTGTCAAGCAATTACATTTCAAAAGGATTTAAAGGAGCACTGTCACATGAATCAAACAGTCCAGGAAACTATTGTCATACTTAAAATATATTCCTGTTACAGTATAACACGTGGAGCTATAGAAGGGGGATAGAGTTGAAAAGCCATGATGATTCCTCTGACAAAAGAAATGTACCTTAGGATAGCAGTACAATTTTTAAAACTTTTCTCATCTTTCCAGTAATACAAGACCACTACATTGGTCTTCCCAGCAAATAGTGATGCCAACTACCTCCACAATATTTCTAAAACTTCCATGGTCATGACCTGTGGATTTACCTTGTGATGTCCTTGGTAGCCTGTCTTTCCTGTGTACTATCTTAATGTCTGTAGAAGACAATTTGCTTTTTTGCAAACCCATTATTTTCTTTGAAAAAAGGTAAAGGAAGAAACAGATCTAAATTTAAGTCTAAATCATTAATAGAAACCAAAAACACCAAGTGACCCAAAGGTGAACCTTGTGGAACACAAATGGAAACTACTTTCCAGACCCCAAAAATATTGGTTGACCATTCCCATTTGTTTCTTGTTACTGGGTTGATTTTGGATCAAACTTGTTACATTCACTTATGTAACATGGGCCTGAACGTTTCATAATGGCTCGCAATGTGTAGTTGACAAAAGCCATGCTAAACATTCACTGAGACAATAGCCACTGTGCAGCTCTCATCAAACCTCAGGGTTACTTCCTCAAAAAAAAAATCTTCATTTATTATCTTGCCTTAAAAAGGCACTGACTCTTAATTCATCCTTCTTTTCCAAATAACAGTTAAGCCTCATAAAGCAGTCTCTTGGGTACAGTCAAAATTATTTACTGCACTCTATGTTAGCTTGCAGTGATTCATGACCACGGATTGGATTGGAGATTGAGCAGACTGGACCCTCATTCCAAAGAGTTCTGAAGAATGACTAATGAATTCACAGAAATTTACAAAATTCTGGTCAAAAACCAAGGGACACAAGACAGAAGGGACACACTGGATGAATTAATTAGAAGTAGTCTACAATGCTCAAGGAGAACATGGGGAAAGGATATAAAAAATTACAGAAAGAGGCCATTCAGCCCTCTGAGCCTGCTCCACCATTCTATACAATAACGATCATCCAACTCAGTACCCTGTACCCGCTTTCTCTCCTTATACTTTTGATTCCTTTAGACCCAACAACCACATCGAACTTCACAAACAATCAAATGTCTTGGCCTCAACTGCTTTCTGTGGCAAGAGAATTCTACAAGCTGCATGACAAAGTTTCTCCTCATCTTCGTCTGAAATGAGCGATCCAATATCCTTTGTCTGTGTTCCCTAGTTCTGGGCTCCCATTCATCAGGAACATGGTTCCTGTGTTTATCCTGCCTCCTATACTGCAGGAATTTTCTTGATTTCGAGGATGCCCCCCATCATTCTTCTGAACTCCAATGAAAATTGTCATAACTAATCCAGTCGCTCATGTCAGTTCTGCATCTGAAGAATCAGTCCATTGAACTCCTTCCATGTCCAGAACATCCTTGTCAGAAACTGAAACCAAAACAGCACTCATATAGTCTCACCGAGGCCCAACTGCGCCCATACTTGAATTTTCTCATCATGAAGACTGACATGCCATTTGTCTTCTTTACTGCTTGCCCCATCTGCATGCTTACTTTCAGCAACTGGTGTCCAAGGAAATCCACATCCACTTTTTCCCCCCCAATCTACCACCATTAAAAAAAAAATTGCCATTGTTTGTACTGCCAAAATTGATACCATCACACTTAACGACATTGTACTTCGCTTGTCATGCATCTATCCATTGATTTAACTTGTCCAAATCACCATGGTGCATCTTTGTATCTTGGTCACAGTTCATCCTTCCACCCAGTTCTCAATCATCTGCAAACTTGAAGATATCATAGTTAGTTCCCTCATCTAAAGCATTAATACACATGGTGTTCGGCTGTGGTCCAAGCACTGATCCCCATACTATCCCATTAGTCACTCGGAAAAAGACCTCTTTGTTCCTTCTCTATTTCTTATGTGCCAACCATTTCTCTATTCATGTCAATACCAGCACCCATAATTCATCTCTTATGTCAGACCTGATTTAAGCAATCTTCTGAAAGGCCAAGTAAACCATACCAACGAGCTACCCTTTCACAACGCTACTTCAGCGAGGCATTCGACCAGGTTCCGCACAGTAGACTGATTTACAAAGTTAGATCACATCGAATACAGGGAGAACTAGCCATTCGGATACTAAATTGGTTTCAAGGTAGCAGGCATAATGTGGTGTTGGAGGTTGGTTCTTGGACTGGAGGCCTGTGACCAGCAACGTGCCACAAGGATCGGTACTGGGTCCACTGCTTTTATCAGTTAAATAAATGATTTGGATGTGAATGTCGGAAGAAAGGTTAGTCGATTTGCAGATGACACCAAATTTGGTGTTGCAATGGACAGCAAAGGTTATCGAAGAGTATAATGGGACCTCGATCAAATTAGCCAATGGGCCAAGGGATGACAGATGGAGTTTCATTTAGATAAATGTGACATGTTGAATTTTAGAAAAGCAAATCAGGGCAGGACTTGCACACCTCATGGTAAGGTCTTGAGAGTATTGTGAAACAAGGAGACCTTGGGGTGCACTGTCATAGTTCCTTGACGGTGGAGTTGCATGTAGATACGATAGCCAAAGCAGCATTTGGTATGATTGCCTTGCTGGTCAGTGTGTTCAGTATAGGAGTTGCGAGGTCATGTTGTGGTTGCACAGGACATTGGTGAGGCCACTTTGGAATACAGTGTTCAATTCTGATTTCCTGGCCAATGGAAGGATGTTGTGAAACTTCAAAGGGTCCTGGAAAGATTTACAAGGATTGTTGCCAGGATTGGAGGGTTTGAGCTCAAGGAAGCAGCTGAATAGGCTGGAACTATTTTCCCGGCGCATCGGATGCTGAGGGGTGACCTTGTTCGAGGTTTATGAAATCATGAGGGGTATGTATGGGGTGAATAGTGAAGGTTATTTTCTCAGAGTAGGGGGAGTCCAAAACTGGATGGCATACATTTAAGATGAGAGGAGAAAGATTTATGATCATAAGACTTTGGAGCCAAAATTAGGCCATTCAGCCCAGAGTCTGTTCTGCCATTCAATCATGGCGGAACAGTTTCTCAATCCCATTCTCCCACTTTCTCCCCATAACTATTAATACTCAAGGACCTGTCTATCTCAGTCTTAAATCTACTCAATGAAAGGGATACAAAGGGCAATGTTTTCAAGCAGAGGGCGATGTGTGCATGGAATGAGCAACCAGAGGTGGTGGTGGAGGCTGATGCAATCACATCACTTAAAAAGGCATCTGGATGGGCATATGAAAAGGAAGAATTTAGACAGATATGGACAAATGCTGGCAAATGGGACCAGATTGATTTAGGATCAATGGTCAGCATGGACAAGTTGGATTGAAGGTGTTTCTAGGCTGTACATCTCTCTGACCCTACTAGTGACATGCTCAAAGAATGCTAGTAAATTTGGTCAAGCATAATTTCTATTCCATAAATCGATGCTGACAGAGCAACGACACACTTGTTATGAGCTGAGTGACATTCTTTTGAAATAGAATCATACAGAATTCTATAAATTCTAAAGCAGTTCTCATGTCATTAACACATACCTATCTGGAAACATTCCCCAATGGACCAGGACTTGCTTTTCCCGCTTCATAACAGGTCTCAACCACTCCTCTGCAACATATAATCATTCAACTATTACACAAAGAGAAATATACACAGAGGAAAAGAGCATCTCAACGGTATTTTTAAATATCTTCCACACCAAAAAACAACTGAAAACTCTAACAAATGACAGGACATGCAAATACGTAAATTGTTTTTAGCAGGTGTATACAGAGGAACCTCAATTATCCAAATGCCAATTATCCGAAAATCGGATTATCCCAAGGAGATATCAAGGTCCCAATCGAAACATTACATCAAAGACGTGTTTCCAACAGTGATCGCGCCTTTTGTTCAGAGTGATTAAACAGACATTGTCTCCAAATAGCGGACCTCCCACCTTCTCTCTCCACACACTTTCCCTGGAGTTCTGCACAGGGGTGTACCCTAAATTCCCCCCTTTCCCACATAATCTCTCAGCGTTGCCCTGTACAGGGCAAAGGTGGAATCAGTCAAAAAGTTGTGGCTGTGTGGGGGGAATGTGGCTCTGGCTGTGGCTGTGTGGGGCGCGGGTGGGGTGTGTGTGCGCATGCGTGCACACACTATTTGGAGACTTACCCCGCAAAGGCAACTGCAATATTACTGGTTGTGTCCAGTCCAGCTGTCCCGGAGAGGGAGCGGTTGTGTACGGGTTTGGGGGAGCGGTGTTCGGGGATGTTTTGCACGGGGTTGGGGGTGGAGGGGAGGAGTTGGGGGGCAGTGCTGCATGGGGTTGGGGGTGGTGTTGCATGCTTCTGCAGTGTCCTGAACAAGGAGCAGACTTTAAAAACTCCCAGCCCCAGAGGATAGGCAATTAAATCAATTAACCGAATAATCAATTATCCGAATGAAATAGTGCCCGCCCATCACATTCAGATAATCGAGATTCCCCTGTACTTCGGAAGAAATTCTCAGTTCTGTAAAGTTTGATAGACATTGTAATGAACTTAGGTGCCATCACCATTTTGCTCACCTTCATCAAGAGAGTTCGGAATAGGATAAATTATATGGGAGGCTTTTGACTTGTCTTCTGTAATTGTTCCCTGGGTGAGAAATGTAAACATGCTAGTTAGCAGTACAAAAGGTTTGCTTGACATGAAGTGCATCTGAAGTATTGGGCATTTAAGTCTTCACAATCATACAAAGGAATGACTTCCATTAGTTCTGCTGAAGGATAGCGAGCAGTGCAGTCAGCTGTGACTCAGAGAGGATGCATATGAAGCTGGTGGGACTGTCCTGAATCAGGGGACGGTTAGAATTGCTTGGTAGTCCTCAGACTTAAAAAGATAGTAAAATAAATGGGTTGTGTAAATATAAAAGTAGAAAGGACAAGACAAAGGTCAATCCTGGGACTTATTTCAAGTTAAACAATAAGATGAGGTAACATTGGCACGAACAAGTAAAAGCAAGACCAATCAAAACTCAGAATGGTTCAAATGTAAATAGTTAAAAATCACACAATACGAGGTTATATTCCAATAAGTAACTTTCGCGATAAATTCTGTGTCTTACTCCACAATCACCTGATGGAAGGGGCAGCGCTCCGAAAGTTCGTACTTCCAAATAAACCTGGTGAACTATAACCTGGTGTTGTGTGATTTTGAACTTTGTACACCCCAGTCCAAGACTGGCATCTCCAAATCAAATGTAAATATCATTCATGACACGGTTTAATTCCATAATTGAGTGGATGCAAATGAAGCTCTTTGGCTCTAATTGTCTCCCTTATCTTGCTGTTCTTTAAAAGACAAAGAACAGTGTTTGATACATCTTTACTTAGCTGCCCAGAAGTAAATTACAGCTCCATGTGTCATTAATTTTCATCAATTGACACTTCAGTCGAAAAGATGAAATGGATTTCTCAATTGATCAATGAGGGCAAAAACATAAGTTTCCAATATTAATCTCAAGGTTGAACATGGCTGTTTTAAATCAGCTTTGCAGCCTCAACTAGGTCAGACAAGGAATAGTACAAGTCTTACCTCTAACTGGATCCTGAAATTCTTGGCCCATCAATGGCAAATCATTAAGACAAGGTGACAAAACCTCCTCCACCATAATTGTCAACACCAGTGCCCCACGAGACTGCACTCAGCCCCACTAATATATTCCTCATACACTCAAGACTCTGACTAAATTCCACTTTAACTCCATTTACAGGTTTGCTGATGACACCATCATGTAGGTCGGATTGCAAAACAGGATACAGGAAAGAGACTGGAGTGTTTAGGAGCAGTGAAAAGACAACAATCTCTCAATCAACACAGCAAAAAAGGAAAGGAGCTGGTCACGGTCTTCAGAAATTAGAGTGGAGCCTGCCTCTTTCTGGTGCTGAACTGGATGGAGATTGTCAAGAGCTTCAAATACCTGGGAGTGATGACCAACAATCTGTCCTAGTCCACCCAACAGTAAAGAAAACACAACTCCCCCTCCACTTCAAGAGGGGAACAAAATTCAGCATATCCACAAAGACAATAACAATTTTTTTCTAGGTGCACCAAGAAAGCAACTTATGCAGATACATCACAGCTTGGTATGGCAACAACTCCGCCAAAGACCACAGGAAATTACAGAGAGTCACAAACACAGCCCAATCCATCATGCAAACCAGCTTTCCAGCTATTAACTACATTGCTGCTGAAGGAGAGAAACCAACAGAATCAAAGACACCTCCCACCCAGTCATCCTCCCCTCTTCTGTTGGGCAAAAGATATAAATAAAAAAAACTTTTATTACATTATACAAACAGATTCAGGAACAGCTCCTTCTCTACTTTTATCAGACTTTTGAACGGACTGCTCAAATATGAATGGTGATCGCTCTCTCGCAGCACATTCAATGCTGCTGTAACACTAATCTGCACGCTTATGTTACCTGAAGCACATACAGAGCGTGCAAATCAACACTTTTCACTGTATCTCAGTACATGTGAAAATAAGAAAATTAAATCTGATTTCTCCAATTTGTGCATTACCATAAAAAAAAACCTAAACGCAAGAAACTGGGTCTCAATCGAACAGCCAAATCTTCTGGCAACTTACAACAAGACTGAAACATTTAAAAGAAAAAAGTCGCCACTGCAAGGCAGACTGTCAGACATACTAACAGCAAAGGCCACTATTCATTTTCCCAGTCTTTCCTGCTGAATTGATTACAACCACTGGCAGTGCCACCTGCAAGACAACCAAAAGCCAATGTAGTTCACTTGCAAACTTAGTGAGTTTCACAAGAGCATATGAATAAAAATACATCAGATCATAAATGATCTGATGCTCAACATAAATTTGGACATTTTTCCTGAAAAAAAAACCCAAACACTTTCAGTTGAGAGAATTCTAAAACTGTACCAGCAATCTTGTAGGTCAGAAAGTTGAAATTCAGTGTTCATCTGCTGGAGATTATCCTATTATAAAGTGGAAGCAGATGCAAAATGGATAATTTGCAGTATTTCATCTTGACATGGAAAATTATCAAAATCTCATTCCAGACTGCTACCAAACAGAAAAATACAATAATAAAACTAAATAAATCCACTACATAAGAAAATCACAGTTTCAGAAGTTAAGTTATGAGAGGCGAACTTGGTGAGACAAGTATATTGGTTTCCATGAGCACCAATGCAAAATGGGAACAATGTAAACTGCATACTGACAGACTCAAACATACAGCACGGAAACAAACCCTTCAATCCAACTTGCCCATGCCGACCAGATACTCTAAATTGATCTCGTCCCATTTATCAGCACATAGCTCATATCCCTCTAAATGCTTCCTATGAAAATACCCATCCAGATACCCATGACACATTGTAATTGTACCTGCCTCCACCACTTCCTCTGGCAGCTCATTCATACACGCATCTTTGTCTCAAAAAAGTCAGGAATACACATGGAGAGGAAACAATCCTTGACTTGTCTGAACAAGAGCTTTTGATCAGAACTCATCTGGAATATTGACAGCAGATGTGGGCATCAGGCCTTAGGGAATAGTCAAAAGGAGGAGCTCGAAGAACCAAAATGTTAAGTCTGTTTTGTTCTTGGTGTTGCAGGGCCTGATGAGATTTTCTAGCACTTAGTTTTGATTCAGATCTTCACTCTCTGTAGGATTGTGCTTTTGCCTTACTGAACAAACTTGACTATGGAAAGGCACAATACGTTTTTCCAGAATAATACTGGAGCTTAAAAGGTTTTATCAGGACCTTCTGTATTCTTCCATGTACATGGAGACATTGGTCATGTCAATCCACCGGCAGGAGGATAATTTGCTGCCAGCTTTTCATTTTATTACTTTAGAATTTTGTTTATCGAAGAATTCTTCCGGATGATGCAATTAACCAAGAATTTTCTGTTTCTGCAGTTCTCAGTCACTGTTTGTGCCTGCAAGATATCTGGATCAGCCCCATCCCATGATCACAATGTTCAATCATCTGGACGCTTTCATGACAAGTAATTTTGTTCACCGTGGGAACTGCCACCACAGCACCATCTGCAGGCAGACTAGAAACTGCAGAAGATGCTGAACATTAACTACCAAACCAAATGTACAAATCGATGTGTTACTGGAAGACATGTGACACAACAATTCTCCCAAATTGAATTGAAACCATTGCTTTTGTGCAGCTCTCTGCACAATTGTGGAACACATCGAAGCAATTTACAGCCAAGGGACCTTAAGAGAGCAAATACCTTGGTTATAAAGTTTGCACTTCAAATGCAGGAAAATTGAAACTTTCAATTGAAACTAAAATTGCTAAGTAGCAAGCTCCACAAAAAGTAACATGAAAATAATCAGATCATTTGTCCGTCAGTTCAAATCTCAAAAGAAAATAGTGACCAAGATATCAGAGATAACTGCCCTTCTCATTCAAAGTTATGATATGGGGTTTTGTTTTAAATTCTACCGAGGGGATAGGCAGAGGCCTCGGTTATTCACCTCATCCAAAATTTAGCATCTCAAACAGCAAAACATTTCCTCAGTTTCCACTGGAATATCAGCCTACATTTGTGCACCCAGGTCTGGAAGTGGAATTTCAAGCCACCACACAGCAATAATTGCAAAGAAAAAGACAGCAGAGGTGAAGAACTCAAGGGGTGTCTATACAGCCAAATGGTTTCCCATTATTACGTTCCATACAAAGTAGTCATTCAAAGTGGTGTCATGCCAAGTAATTAGCAGAACGAGAGGGGAAAATTGAGAACTTGACTATATTTAGCAATCAAATCAATGCAGAAGGGAAACAATTAGAGTGCAAGGTTCTTCGGACTTAAAAATTGAACTGATAGGCCGTGAAATTTCAGTTTTGTTTTTAAAATGAGAAGCTCAAGGAATAAACCACACCAAACGTCTCAGTATATTTAAGACAACAATTAAGGTGGAACAGAAGAAACACGTCATGAAACATTTTAACATTTCACTTTTTCTGAATAAAAAAGAAAAGCACTACGGATACAGTTCAAAGAAGAAACAAATCAATCAAAATACATATTGCAATTGTACAGTAAGGTTAACTTTTAGGTGAGACTTCAGGAAATGCCAAAATATTCAGTAACACAAAATGGACACAGAATGAACACAGTAAGTCAAACATATTGTTAAATCAAAAATAGCATACCTGATGCCTTTTAACAATATCTTTACATTTATTTGCCAGCTTTGGGTCAAGTTCAGATGGGAGGTAGATTGTAGGTCTTGTTAAACAGTTATTCTGAAAAAGAACATTTTGTAAGAGGTATTACTTGACCTGTCAAACATTAGATATTTTTGTTTTCAAAGTTTGTGCGAAGATTTGTAGCTCGGGTGCTCGTTGTTGTGGTTCTGTTCGCCGAGCTGGAAGTTTTTGTTGCAAAGTCATCAGTGCTTGGGAGCCTCCTGCGAAGCGCTTATTTGATGTTTCCTCCGGTGTTTATAGTGGTCTGTCCCTGCCGCTTCCGGTTGTCAGTTTCAGCTGTCCGCTGTAGTGGTTGGTATATTGGGTCCAGGTCGATGTGTTTGTTGATGGAGTTTGTGGATGAATGCCATGCCTCTAGGAATTCCCTGGCTGTTCTCTGTCTGGCTTGCCCTATGATGTCGCCTAGCCAGGGGACGAAACGTTTGCAACAAAAACTTCCAGCTCGGCGAACAGAACCACAACAATATTTTTGTTTTCTCCAAGGGTTTCAAACACGAGAACACAATAAAAGCATACCACCTAAATTAGTACTTCATGGAAGTTGAAACTTTTAAAACCTAATGCACTGTCCATTCATACTCCCTTATATCCATATCAGATGAGGTACAATTGTAAAGCTTGAAGATTTAGAAGTGCAGCAGTTCTCTTCATAATTTTCAGACTCTAAGTGGCCAGTGATATCACATGCTGCTTTCTTTCTGTTTTTCTACAACTGTATTCTGTTTGCAGATAGATGCTTTATCTCACTTTGTTTCTGTCTTATTGACTACAACCTCTAAATTTGTAGTGGTTCTTGGCCTCATTCTATGATATAATGAGGGCACAAGT